>NC_086109.1:91570352-91780352 GCF_963921235.1 Mobula hypostoma
GATTGGCTTTACTTGTCACGTATACATTGAAACATACAGTGAAATGCAACATCTACGTCAAATCAAAACAGTATGCTTCCAGGGCCAACAGAGCGTGCCCACAACTGTACGTCTTTGGACTGTGGGAGGAAACCAGAGCACCCGGAGGAAACCCACACGGTCACAAAGAGAACGTATAAACTCCTTACAGTCAGTGGTGTGATCACTGCCATGGTAAAGCGATGACACTAACCGCTATGTTACCGTAACACTTGAATGAGAATTTATCTGGAATTGAATAAATTTTCAACTACTGACCCTTTGCCTAAAGAAAAAACGTCTTAATCTGAGTTAAACATCTCCATGGCAACTGGTGTGGTGAAGAACTTTACAACCTATAAACTCTGTGTAACCAGAACCCTCTGTACTCCTAATCCGCACATTAATTAGACTGTACATACACCTTACAGCCAGCCATTACAATGTGTGTTTAACTGTTATATATGTTTCAGATTTAGTAAGGGTTTGAGATTGATCAATTCATTATTCATTGGCCCATTTCAAACACAATCCTTACAGATGTTGACACACAAAATGCTGGAGGAACTCAGCAGGTCGAGCAACATCTATGGAAAGGAATAAAGAGTTGACACTTTGCGCCGAGACCCTTTATCAGGTCTGGGGCTGAAACATGAACTGTTCATTCCTGTCCATAGATGTGGCCTGACCCGCTGAGTTCCTCCAGCATTTTGTGTGTGTTTCTCTGGATGTCCAGCGTCTGCAGAATCTCTTGTATTTACCTCACAGATGTTTGTTTTTGTGTATCCAAACAGAGAAGATATCTAGGAGAACAGATGTTATTCTGGAGTTAAAGTGGGAGTAAGTCTTTAATAAGCAGATACAAAATTAGTAGAAAACATTACATACTCTCTGGTATGGTGGGGCAGGGGATTTGGTACAGGACTGGAATAAGCTGCAGAGAGTTGTACACTCAGTCAGCTCCATCATGGGCACTCGTCTCCCCAGCATCCAGAACATCTTCAAGGAGCGATGCCTCAAAAAGGCGGCATCCATCATTAAGGACCCCCGTCACCCAGGACATACCCTCTTCCCATTGCTACCATCAGGAAGGAGATACAGGAGTCTGAAGACTCAGTGATTCAGGAAAAGCTTCTTCCCCTCTGCCATCCGATTTCTAAATGGCCATTGAACCCATGAACACTACCTCACTACTTTCTTATTTCTCTTTTTACACTATTTAATTTAGCTATTTACTAGATATATACATACTTACTGTAACTTATTTATCTTTTTTCTCTCTTATTATGTGTTGCAATGTATTGCGGCTACATAGACCAGCGGTCCCCAACCACCGGGCCGCGGACCAGTACCGGGCCGCAAAGCATATGCTACCGGGCTGCAAGGAAACGATATGAGTCAGCTGCACCTTTCCTCATTCCCTGTCACGCACTGTTGAACTTGAACATAGGGTTGCCAACTGTCCTGTATTTGCCGGGACATCCTCTATATTGGGCTAAATTGATTTGTCCCGTATTTCCCCCGCTAAGGTAGAGCGTTTCTATGAAACCTTTTGTACCGAAATGGCGTGAAGCGAAGAAGCAGTTACCATTAATTTATATGGGGAAAATTTTTGAGCATTCTCAGACCCAAAAAATAACCTACCAAATCATACCAAATAACAGATAAAACCTAAAATAACACTAACATATAGTAAAAGCAGGAATTATACCATAAATACACAGCCTATATAAAGTAGAAGTAATGTATGTACAGTATAGTCGGGAAGATTAAAGTGAAACCGATTTGTGGGGGGACAAAGTTGGCACGTACGCGCATGCGCACATTACATATGCGTACGTCACTCACGCATGCGCACACAGGTGCCCGCGCAAGGCTTCATGGTCATGGTAGTCTTTCCTGGGGTAAGCACAAGTGTCCCAGGATTTGACTGCTACTTTTGTCCCTTATTTGGGAATGAGAAAGTTGGCAACCCTAACCCTCATGTTGAGGTGAGTTTAACCCTACTTGAACAACACCCCCCACCCCCAGTCCACCGGTCCGCAAGAATATTGTCAATATTAAACCGGTCCGCGGTGCAAAAAAGGTTGGGGACCCCTGCACTAGACAACAAATTTCACAACGTACGCCAGAGATATTAAACCTGATTCCAATTCTGATGTTCCACAGAAGTTCTGAAGAAAGGAAGATTTGCTTTACATGGCCTCAAGACACCCCAAAACAGTTTAAGCCAATGGGAACCAGTCCAATGTCAGAATCATGAATTCCAACCTGAGCACGGAAAGCTGTCTCGAGAGATCATGAGCAGATGATCTGCTTAACATGATGCTAATTAGGTGTCTAATATTATTTGCCAGTCAAGGTGGTCCTGAGCTACCATATCCATCGAGGCCTTGGCTCAGACTTTGCTGTTTTTCAGATTCTTAGGGGTGGTTTTGGGATGGAGTGGGGAGTAGTTGGTTAGTGTGACACTGTTACAGCACGGGGCATCGGAATTGGAGTTCAATTCCAGCATCCTCTGTAAAGCGTTTACAGACCCTCCCCATGGCATGCGTGGGTTCTCTCCGGGTGCTCCAGTTTCTTCCCACAGTCCAAGAACTTTCCGGTTAGTAAATTAATTGCTCATTGTAAATTGCCCCATGATTAGGTTAGGGTTAAACTAAGGGTTGTCGAGGTTTGCTGGCTGGCACGACTTGAAGGGCTGGATTGGCCCGTTCTATTCTGAATCTCGAAATAAATAAATAAAAGTGCTACCTTGAGATTAGTTTTCTTGCGGGCATTCGCAGTAACACAAAGAAATTCAATAGAATCAATGAAAAGCTACACACAAAGACTGTGGAGCAACCATTGTGCAAAAGAGGGCAAACTATCCAAATGCAAA
This sequence comes from Mobula hypostoma, assembly GCF_963921235.1. NCBI lineage: Eukaryota > Metazoa > Chordata > Chondrichthyes > Myliobatiformes > Myliobatidae > Mobula > Mobula hypostoma. The sequence continues at coordinate 91,573,252 of NC_086109.1, forward strand.
AAATTCAAATAGTAATAAATAACCTAATAGATAGATAATACTTCTCACCATTGAACCAGGTTTACAAGCATCTATTTCCCTCCAACTATTCTAGGGCCAACCGGCAAAACCCTAATCACCACACCATGTTCACTGGTAACCTTATTATACCACTGGGTAGAGTCAGAGTGCCATAGAAAAAGTACAGCACAGAAACAGGCCCTTCAGCCCATCTAGCCCATGTCACCCATTTAAACTGCCTAGTCCCATCGGATAGAAAAGCACAATGTAAAAATAACAGGTAAAAGTAATTAAATGAATGTACATTTGGGTTTTAATAAGCGTATCATCCAATAGTCCCAAAAAATCTGCTCGTTCAGCTTACGTTAATCGCATAAGTCATCACGCTAGCACGTGATACTTGGCGCCTTGCTGAAAGAAAACTCGAAGTTACACCCGTATTTTCGGGCTCCTGTCTTCAGTTGAGTTAATTTAATGTTTTGAGGTTACAACGCATAACACTAAGGCACCAGATCATCGGTGTTTTATTGTAATATTTTTCACATTGCATGGAACTCAAGATTCCTTTAACAGAGAACCTAGGCAAAATATTAATTTTTCTGTTGAAATATTACACTCCTTTTTGCAAAACAATCAGAAGATAAGGGTATCGTAGTCTGTGTCAGTGAGAGAGATGTCATTGTGATAAAGGGTATTAAACAGAAAGCCCTCACCAGTTTGAGTACATGAGTCATTCTGTTGAAGGGTGTCATTTGGCTGCAAGAATTTGTTATTATTGGGAAGACAAAAGACGAAGGGGGTCTCAAGAGGTGAAGGCATAAGGGTTCAGATATCAGTTTCACTCAGTCTTGTTGGACTGTTGTTATCTTCTCATTCAAGATGTCCTGGTCTATGTTTTGTCTTGCAGGCAACAGGCTAGGGGCGACACCAGATAAGGGACAAGACTGCTGATTCAAATGCTGGGCATTTATACAAGTCAGTGGCCACTTTCGTAAGTACCTCCTGCACCTAATAAAGAGGTCACTGAGTGTATGTTTATGGTCTTCTGCTGCTGTAGCCCGTCCATTTCAAGGTTTGATGTATCGTGCATTCAGAGATGCTCTTCCAACCTGAGTCTCAACATGGACAAGACTAAAGAGGTGACTGTGGACTTCAGGAAGGCACAGGTTGACCACTCTCCATTGCACAAAAATGGCTCTGCCACGGAGAGAGTGAAAAACACAAAGTTCCTTCGTGTGCACGTAATGGACAACTAACCTGGACCCACAACACCTTCTCACTAGTCAAGCAGACACAGCAGGTCCATACTTTCTGAGGAGATTAAGGTATGCAAGGATCCCCACACCCATTCTGACAACTTTCTACCGGAGCACCATCTAGAGATACCTGTCTGGCTGCATCATTGTGTAGTACTGAAGCTGCAAGGCATCAGACTGCAAGACCCTGCAAAGGACAGTAAAAACTGCCAAGAGGATCACTGGGGTCTCCCTCCCCCCAGTTTGTGACATTTACCAGGAGCATTGTAGACCAAGGGCTAAAGCATTGCTGAGGATCCCTACCACCAATCCCACAATCTCTCTGACCCACCACCATCAGGAAGGAGGTACAGGAGCATCAGGACTAGGACTGCCAGACTGAGAAATAGCTTCCCTCCTCAGGCTCTGAAACCAATGAACACTCTGTCACCACTGAGATCTCGCCACTAGGACAGCAAACTGTTTACTGTTTACTGTTTACCTGTAAGTGTTGTGTGTGATCTATTTTTCAAAGGTGCACCATGGTCTGGAGGAACGTTGTTTTGTTTGGTTGTATTATTGTACAGTCAGATGACAATAAACTCGAACTCTTCTGCACTGCAGTTCTAATACATAGTTATTTCAGTTACGATCACCTTTCTGTCAGATTGAATCAGCCTCTGACCTCTCTCATTAACAACTCTTTTTCACCCACAGAACTGCTGCTCTCTAGGTGATTTTTTAAACACAAGAAAATCTACAGATGCTGGAAATCCAAGCAACAAACACAGAATGCTGGAGGAACTCAGCAGATCAGGCAGCAGCTATGGAAATGAATAAACGGTTGACATTTTGGGCTGAGACCCTTCTTCAGGACTGGAAAGGAAGGGGGAAGACACTAGAATAAAAGGGTGGTGGAAGGGGAAAGAGGCTTGCTAGAAGGTGATAGGTGAAGCCCAGTGGGTGGGAAAGGTCAAGGCTAGAGAAGAAGGAATCTGATAGGAGATGAGAGTGGACCATAGGAGAAAGGGAAGGAGGGGGGAAGTATTAAGCAGGCAAGAAGAGGTCTGAGTGGGCAATAGAGGAAGGAGCGAGGAATTTTTTTTTACCAGAAGGAAAAATCGATATTCATGCCATCTGTTTGGAGGCTACCCAAATGGAATATAAGTTGTTGCTCATCCACACTGAGGGTGGTCTCACATTGGCGTAAGAGGCGGCCATGAACTGACATGTTACAACGGGAATGGGAATTAGAATTAAAATGTTTGGCCACTGGGAAGTTCCACTTTTGGAGGATGGAGCAGACGTGCTCGACAAAGAAGTCCCCCAACTTACAACAGGTCTCACCAATGTAGAGGAGGCCGCATCGGGAGTACCAGACACAGTAGACAACCCCAGCAGATTTGCAGGTGAAGTGTTACCTCACCTGGAAGGATAGACATCAGAATAGAGTGCTGTGGTTACAGAGAGTGTAGTGCAGGCAGACAGACAGTAACGGGCAAGGTCATGGCTAGGTAGATTACAAGGCCAAGTGCTTTTCTTATTCAAATTGAGATCAAAGTCAAGTTTATTGTCATGAGCACGAATACATTCCTGCACAGGTGCAATGAAAAACTTACTCACAGTAGCATCACCGCCACTTAGCATCAGCTAAGTAGCATTCGAAGTGTGAATTCAATATTAATTGCGCACAATTTTCACAAGAAACGAACAAAGCAACGATAACGTTGCTGAACATGATCAAAAGTTGTCAAATTAGTCTGCTTCAACATGGGTTCCAGCCTCTGTAGCATCCAAGCCATCTTCAAGGAGCAGTGGCTCAGAATGGACCCCCATCACCCAGGACATGCCCTCTTCTCATTGTTACCATCAGGAAGGAGGTACAGAAGCCTGACGGCACACATTCGGTGACTCAGGAACAGCTTTTTTTCCCTCACCATCTGATACCTAGATGGACATTGAACCTATGAACACTACCCCACTTTTTTATTATTTCTGTTTTAGTACCATTTTTAATTTAACTATTTAATATACACATATATACCGAACCTGGTGGTGTGGAACTTCAGAATTCCCTACCCCCTGCCCGACGGTAGCTGCTGGAAGATGGCATGGCATGGGTGGTGGGGATCTTTGACAATGGATGTTGCCTTGTTGTGGCAGTGCCTACTGTAGATACTAACGGTGGTGGGGAGGATGTTTCCATGATATATTGAGCAGAATGTGTGGCTCCTTACGTATCCTCCAGGTGCTCCGGTGTCCTTCTGCATTCCAAAGGTGTACAGGTGGGGGTTAGTAAGTTGTGGGCGAGACATGTTAGCGCCAGAAACACGGCAACGCTTGCAGGCTGCCCCCAGCACATCCTCAGCTTTGGTCGTTGATGCAAACAGCACAGTTCACTGTATGTTTTGGTGTACATGTGACAAATAAAACTAATCTTTATAACCTCTCTCTATGAACAGCTGTTGTTGAGTGTGCTAACAGAAACAAGTCAGTAACTGAATGATTTCTTTGACAGAAAGTTCATTATCTTACATGTAATTGTGGAAACATTTTGACTTACAGATGACTCACGCACATTTGCTCTTCTCCCATTTCATCTCCAAACAGGGCACTGACCTGCATTTCTCAGGGCCAGGGGGGATTGTGCAGGAGATCCTAAAATTCTTGCGATGCATCCTCAAAGCAAATTGAATGAAAACATACATTTTGAAGGGTTATTGCCTGTACAGTGTTTTCTCAGTGGAAAAATAAAAAAAAACTCTCTTCCATGTCATTTCAGGGATGTTTTTCATAAACAAATTATGAAGGTATACATAGGGTAAATGCAAGCAGGCTTTTTCCACTGAGGTTGTGGGAGATTAGAACTAGAGGTCATAGGTTAAAGATGAAGGGGGAAATACATAAGGGGAACATGAGGGGGATCTCCTTCACTCAGGGGATGCATGAGGAAGAGGTCGATGCAAGTTCAATTACAACACTTAAGAGAAGTTTGGAGGGCGATTGTCCAGGTATGGCTCAATGGGAGAGACAGAATAACAATTTGGTATGGACTAGAGGGGCAGAAGGGCCTGTTTCCATGAGACCATAAGATATAGTAGTAGAATTAGGCCACCATTTCATCGTGGCTGATCCAATTTTCATCTTCGCCCCAGTCTCCTGCCTTCTCCCTGTATCCCTTCATGCCCTGAACAATCAAGAATCGATCAACCTCTGCCTTTAATCTACATAAAGACTTGGCTTCCTTAGCTGCCTGTAGCAAAGAAATCCACAGGTTCACCACTCTCTAGCTGAAGAAATTCCTCCTCATCTCCATTCTAAATGGATGTACCTCTATTCTGAGGCTGTGTCCTCTGGTCTTATACCACCCCCCCCCCACCACAGGAAACATCCTGTAACATCATGGGCTCATAGCTTGTAGAGCAGCCCCAAGTGTGGCCTCTTGTCAAAGGCCTTTTGATAATCCAAGTACACAACATCAACCTATTCTCCCTTGACTATCCTGCTTGTTACTTTTTCAATTTATCAGCCAAAGTTTTCCCTCAAGGAAATCATACTGACTATGGCCTATTTTATCATGTGCCCCTAAGTACCCTGAGACCTCATCCTTAATAATCAACTCCAACATCTTCCCAACCACTGAGGTCAGACTAACTGGACTACAGTTTCCTTTCTTCTGACTCTCTCCCTTCTTGAAGAGTGGAATGACATTTGCAATTTTCCAGTCTTCCGGAACCACTCCAAAATCTAGTGATTCTTGAAAGATCATTACTAATGCCTCTATGATCTCTTCAGCCACCTCTTTCTGAACCCTGGGGTGTACACCATCTGGTCCAGGTGACTTATCTATCTTCAGACCTTTCAGAAGAACCTTTACCCTCGAAATAGTAACTTCATATACTTCATGACCTCTGACACCTCGAAATTCCACCATACTGCTCGTGTCTTCCACAGTGAAAACTGATGCAAAATACTTATTCTGTTCATCTGCCATTTCCTTGTCCCCCGTTATTACCTCTCCAGCATAGTTTTCCAGTGATCTGATATCCACTCTCACCTCTCATTTACACTTTATGCAAACTTTTGGTATCCTCTTTAATATTAATGGCTGGCTTACTTTTGTAATCCACCTTTACCTACTTAATGACTTTTTTTAGTTGCCTTCTGTTGATTTTTAAAAGCTTCCCAATCCTTTAACTTCCCACTAACTTTTGCTCTACTATATGTCCTCTTTTGACTTTTATGTTAGTTTTGACTTGTGTTGTCGGTTACGGTTGTGTCATCTTGTCCTTAGAATTCCTCATCCTCTTTGGGATATATATATCCCATGCCTTCCGAATTGCATCCAGAAATTCCAGACATTGCTGCTCTGCCGTCATCCCTGCCAGTGTTCTTTTGCAATCAATTCTGGCCAACTCCTCTTTCATGCCTCTGTAATTCCCTTTACTCCACTATAATACTGATACATCTGACTTCAGCTTCTCCTCTACAAATTTCAGGGTGAATTTGATCATATTATGATCAATTTTCTCTCAGAGTTCTTTTACTTTAAGCTCTTGAATCAATTCCGATTCATTGCACAACACCCAATCCAGAATAGCAGAACCTCTAGTGGGCTCAACCACGAACCGCTCTAAAAACCATCCTGTAGACACTCTAGAACTTTTCCCTCCTAGAATCCAGCCCCAACCTGATTTTCCCAATCTACCTGCATATTGAAATCCCCCATGACTATTCTAACATTGCCCTTTTGGCATGCATTTTCTATCTCCCGTTGTAATTTGTAGGCCACATCCTTACTACTATTTGGATGTTTGTATACCCTTGCAACTCTACCCTTGCAGTTCCTTAGCTCTACCTACAATGATTCCACAACTTCCAACTCTATGTCACCTCTTTCTAATGATTTGATTTCTTTTTTTAACCAACAGAACAATGCTGCCCCCTCTGCCTTCCTGCCTATCCTTTAGATACATTAAGCTCCCAGCTATAGTCTTCTTTCAGCCATGATTCAGTGATGCCTTCAACATCATTCCAGCTAATCTGCAACTGTGCTACAAAAATTCATCTGACTTACTCCATATACTGCGTGCATTCAAATACAACACCTTCAGTCCTGTATTCACCCTTTTTGATTTTGTTGCCATTCTATGTTGTAGCTCATCCTGTTGACTGCAATTTTGTCCTATCAACAGCTTCTCCTCACTACATATTGCCGCCGTTTGTAAGCCAGCTAACTCATCTTCAGCATTTTCATCCGCCTTTCCGACAATACTTCTTGCATTGAAATATACGCTGCTCAGGACAGTAGTCGCACCATGCTCAAACTTTTGATTCCTAACTTTGTCTGAGGTCTTACCAACATCTGCCTCCACAACCTCTCCACTCCCTGTTCTGGCACTTGGGTTCCCATCCCCCTGTAACTCTAGTTTAAATCCCACCTTCCCACTAGGATACCAGTCTCCTTCCAGTTCAGGTGCAAACCGTCCCTTCTGTACAGGTCCCTGGAAGAGAGCCCAGTGATCTGAAAATCTTATCCCCTCCCTCCTATACCTACTCCTTAGCCATGTATTAAACAGTATAATCTTCCTAGCAACATACATCAAAGTTGCTGGTGAACGCAGCAGGCCAAGCAGCATCTATAGGAAGAGGCGCAGTCGACGTTTCAGGCCGAGACCCTTCGTCAGGACATAATTTTCATAGTTGTGGCCTCAGAAGCACATGAGACAAGTAGCAATCCTGAGATCACAACCCTAGAGGTCCTGCCCTTTAGTTTACCACCTCACATCCTGAACTCCCTCTGCAGAACCTCATCACTCATCCTACCCATGTCATTGGTACCTACATGGACCACAACTTCTGGCTGTGAACGCGGATTGTAAGAAGCTGCAGCTGGATGCACTTCTCACAGCTGTAGTCTTCAGGGACTCTAGAAGACTCGTTGCCTCCTACATCCTGCCAAAGGAGCATTCTACTATCCTGCCTGGCATCCCTCCTGTACTAGCTGAAGGGAAGGACATAAAAAAACTTAACCTCAAGGTTTTCTTTTCTTTGTTTTCTCTGACCGAACCCTTGATGAGTTAAAGACTCTGACTCTGTTCACTCACACAATGGTCGCTGCGTTTGCCTCTGCCTTCCTTTAATTTGCTCTCGGTAATCATGCTCAGATGCTGATTGGTTGCTGGTCAAAGCTCTTTGTCGTGAAATCCCCGCCTCTCAAAACTTCTGTTCTTGCTGTAGTGCTTGCTCTATGACTTATGACAAGACGCTGGAAATCTTGAGCAACACACTCAAAATGCTGGAGGAACTCAGCAGACCAGGCAAGTCAGGAATGTTTCAAGCCAAGACCCTCAGGGACCCTCATTTAGTTTTTATGAATTAAAATGGAAAAAGTCACGTCTAGTAATTGAGGATGAGAAAGAATAGCATATTTCCTTCCCTAAAGTGCATTAGTAACTTTATGGTACAGCAGAAATCTCTTTAGCCAAAGGGTGATGAATCTGTAGAATTCATTGCCATAGACAGCTGTGGAGTCATTGACTATATTTAAACTGGATGTTGATAGGTTCTTGATTAGTAAGCACATCAAAGGTTACAGTGAAAAGGCTGGAGAATGGGATTGAGAGGGAAAATAAATCAGCCATGATGGAATGGCCTCTTCTCTCCTTCTTCAGCTGTCTATCGATTTCGATGTTGACTGAGGCCTGGGCAAGGTTGTATGGAAGACTGGCAGTTGCCCATGCTGCAAGTCTGCCCTCTCCACCCCACCGATGTTGACCAAGGGAAGGGCACTAGGACCCATACAGCTTGGCACCGGTGTTGTCGCAGAACAACGTGTGGTTAAGTGCCTTGCTCAAGGACACAACACGCTGCCTCAGCTGAGGCTCGAACTAGCAACCTTCAGATCACTAGACCGACGCCTTAACCACTGAGCCACATGCTAAGTCAAATGGTTGAGCAGACTCAATCAGCTGAATGGCCCAATTCTGTTTCTATGTCTCATAGCCTTATGTCCTAGCATTAGAACAGTCCAGTAGATTTAAGGTGACCATTACTAATACTAAAGCCACGCACACAAAATGCTGGAGAAACTCAGCAGGTCAGGGAGCATCTCTGGAAATGAATAAACAGTCAACATTTCAAGCCGAGAACCTTCATCAGGACTGAAAAGGAAGGTGGAAGACACCAGAATAAAAAGTTGGGGGGAGGGGGAAGGAGGCTAGCTAGAAGGTGATAGGTGAAGACAGGTGAGTAGAAAAGGTAAAGGGAGGGGAAGGAAGCATCTGATAGGAGAGGAGAGTGGGCCATAGGAGAAAGGGAAGGAGGAGGGGCACCAGAGGGAGGTGATAAGCAGGCGAGAAGAGGTAAGGAATCAGAGTGGGAATTAGAAGAAAAGAGAAGGGGAAGGGATTTTTTTTTAACCAGAAGAAGAAATCGATGTTCATGCCACCAAGTTGAAGGCTACCTGGATGGAATATGAGGTGTTGCTCCTCTAGTCTGAGAGTGGCCTCATCATGGCACAAGAGGAGGCCATGGACTGACATGCTGGATTGGAAATGGGAATCGGAATCAAAATGTTTGGGGTGCTCTATCTACAAAGTGAACCCCAGTTTATGATGGGTCTTACCATTGCAGAGAATGCTGCGTTGGGAGCACCGGATACAATAGACAACCTCAACAGATTGGCAAGTGAAGTATTACCTCACCTGGAAGGACTGTTTGGGGCCTTGAATGGAGGTGAGAGAGCAGGTGAATGGGCAGGTAGCACTTTGGCCACTTGCAGGGATAAGTGGCAAGAGGGAGAGAAGTGGGGAGGGATGAATGGACAAAGGAATCAGAGAGGGAGGGAGCGGCCCCTGCTGAAAGTGGGGGTGGGGGGGTGGGTGAGGTTATTTTGTGTTTGGAAGTAGGATCCCTTTGGAGATTACCTACATTGCGGAGAAAGATGTGTTGGATGTGGAGGCTCATGAGGTGGTACGTAATGACAAGAGGAACTCTATCCGTGTTGAGGTGGTAGGAAAATGGGTGAGTGTGGCTGTCTGGGAAATGAAGGAGATCAGGGTGAGGACAGCATCAACGGTGGAGGAAGGGAAACCCAGCTCTTTGAAGAGGAAGGACCCCTCTGGTGTCCTGGAAATAAAGGGCGCATACTGGAAAGATATGTAGCAGAGAAGAAGGAAGCGAGAAAAAGGAATAGCATTTTTACAGGAGACAGGGCGGGAAGAGGTATCGTTAAGATGGCCATGGGAATCGGTAGATTTATAAAAAAGTCAGTAGACAGTTTGTCTTCAGAGATGGAGACAGAGAGATCAAGGAAGGGGAGTGAGGTCTCAGAAATGGACCAGGTGAATTTAAGGGCAGGATGGAAGTTGGAGACAAAGTCGATGAAATTGATGAGCTCAGCATGGATGCCTGAAGCAGCACCAGTAGAGTCATCAGTGTAGCGAAGGAAGAGTTGAGGAGCATTACCAGGGAAGGCTTGGAACATGGATTGTTCTATGTAGCCAACAAAAAGGCAGGCAATGCATGAGTCATCTTTTTAATTTCTTGCACTCAGTTTGCAATTCCCCAGCAGGTGCAGTGGGATTTGGACTCTTATCTTTTGGAGCGTTCATCCAGACTTCTGGGTTACTGGCCCAGCCACCAGTCACCATTGCCAATAACTTGGCCAAACCTAACCCTTGAAGGTTAACATTTCAACACTTGAACAACATCTGGTTTGCAGGCGTGCACTTTTAGTAATATGCTTTTTGACATAATTGTACTCAGTTCAGTGACGTCTGAAATAATTGACCTACCTGGGAACTGTATTTCCCCCTTGGGCTCTGTACGTCTTTCTCTTTATATTCCTGTCTCACAAGTGTCTTTTTTTTTTGTCAGGACACAGAAGATAAATGGAGGTGTTTGACTGCAGGCAAATGAAGCACTTAGCAAAGACTAAGGGCCTTCTTGATAAAGAAAGGATCTGAGAATATTTCATTTGGATTGAATGAGGCCCATTGGCAAGTTACATTTCATGACATATTGTTGAATAGGATTTGTGTTTACCTTATATCTCTGAGAAGAATGGGGATTATTGGGCCACAGATCCAGAGATTAAATCCAGCTGGGTAGATTTTCAAAACTGCCTGAATGTAAAGGGATTGGGACCTATTAATGGAAATAAAAATCAAATGGTTTACTTACTGAGTGTTTGCATTGATTCATTGCTTGAAGGATGTGGAAAATCTATACCAGTCATCCTGACCACTCTAGGGATCAGTGGGAAACCTCTTTTGCCTTGTGTCAGAATGACTGCAATTGATTCACCTTCCTGGAGACTCAGCTGGTACCTCTTGGTGACTGCACTGATAATCAGTGTAACAATAACATCTCCATAATCCTATCCCCAGTGGGCGAGGAGTGTGTGTGTGTGTGTGTGTGTCTATGAAATGTGGTGGACACGGCCCAGTCCATCACAGGCAAATCCTTCTCCACCACTGAGCACATTTACAAGAAGCAATGTCACCAGAAAGCAGCATCCATGATCGAGGACCCCCAACAACCAGGACATGCTCTCTTCTCACTGCTTGTCACGTACCCCGTGACGGGTTAAAGAACCAGCAGAAATGGAAAACACTTTGGAGTCTGGTATTGCTATTAACTAATGGTATTTATTAGTAACTACGCAATACAGTAATATAAAATCAGATTAGCAAAGATTATATATATTTATAAGTGTAGAAATACCAAACTTCTTCAAGCCTAAGGGTAAATGGATACAGTCTTACGGTGATGAGTAAAGTTCAGTTCAGTTCGTGGTATTGAGTTGAGTAGTGATGGAGAGAGAGAGGTGTTTGGTTCTTCAGGTGAGCTGATGCCGCCAATCTTTCCGTTGTCCTCCGAAACTTCCAAGTTAGCCAAACTTGACCAACTTAAGAGCACCATCTTCGAGTGATAGTCTACCAACCCAGGCGAGGGTTAGACACACTAGTAGACTCCATAGGGTCGCTCTTTCACACACTAACAATCGCACATCGATACCTCGTAATCGATCCTCAGTCCCACACTCGTGGGCACTTAACCAGGATAGTGGTAACTTCATCACACCCTAGTGTGTCTGCGTGTCCCGTGTCCAGTGAAACAAGCAATTACACTGGTTTAAATACTGTTGTGCTGAACACCAGCTGTCCATCAAGTAGCTCCTCCCTTCTCTCTCTGTAAGAACACAGAAGCTGGAAGTGTCCTTGCAAAAGTGTAAACACACTGCAGAGAAACCATAACACCATCCCCAAGCAGTCTTCGCCTCTCTCTCTCAATAACAAGGTGTCTGTGTTGGTCACCTCTCTCTCTCTCTCTCTCTCTCTCTCTCTCTCTCTCTCTCTCTCTCTCTCTTTTAATTCAGGATCCCGTCACACTGCTGCCATCAGGAAGGAGGTACAGGAGCCTCAGGTCCCACACCACCAGGTTCAGGAAGTTATTATCCCTCAATCATCAGGCTCCTGAACCAGCTGAGGCTTTATCAGACATTGGTCAGTCCACTTTCCATGCATTGTAAGCTGTTTTGGGCTCCATATCTAAGAAAGGACGTGCTGGCATTGGCGAGGGTCCAAAGGAGGTTCACAAGAATGGGAAGCAAAGGATTAATGTATGAGGAGCTTTTGATGGCTCTGGGTCTAGAGTGTAGAAAAATGTGGGATCTTATTGAAACTCTCTGAATATTGAAAGGCTTAGATAGAGTCGATGTGAAGAGGGCGCTTCTTGTAGTGTGGGAGTCTAAGACCAGACAGCACAGTGTCAGAATAGAGGGGTGTCCATTTAGAACAGAGATGAGAAGGAATTTCTTTAGCCAGAGGATGGTGAACCTGTGGAATTAATTGCCACAAATAGCTGTGAAAGCCAAGTCATTGGGTATATTTAAAGTGGAGGCTGATAAAGATTAAATTATTAAGGGCGTCAAAGGTTACACGGAGAAGGCAGGAGAATAGGGTTAGGAGGGAAAGTAGATCTGCTCTGGTCAAATGGAAGAGCGGATTCGATGAGCCAAATGACCTAATTCTGCTCTTATATCTTATGGCCTTCTGGTCTTGGATTTATCCCCCAACAATAATTTTTAACACGGATTATCCCCCCATTACACAGTGAGTGGTAGGAGCCCAGAATGTGCTGCTGGGGAATTGGTGGAAGCATATGCAAAAGCAATGTTGATGAGGCACTTACGCAGACAGGGAATCGAGAGATATGGGCCCAGTGTAGACAGATGTTCACTTACGCAGACAGGGAATCAAGAGATAAAGGCTCAGTGCAGACAGATGTTCAGGGTAAATTCTTGTTGGATCCGACATTTAATTCTTAGATTAAACTGTTTATTTGTTATTTTCTTTGCAGTTTAACAATTAATTGTCTACTTGCATTTTATGCAATATATGTCTCTAGTGGCCATACAAAGTATAATTCACTGGAATCTTTGTTCTGCATTACTTGAATAAGTGTTATTTATTTATTTATTTATTGTGATACAGCACGGAACAGGCCCTGTACACCCTTCAAGCCGCACCACACAGCAACCCACCAATTTCACCCTAAGTCTAATCACTAGACAATTTACAACAACCAGTTAAACTGCTAATGGGTACGTCTTTGGAATGTGGGGGGGGGGAGCCCACGTGGTCATGGGGAGAACTTACAGACACTTTACGGGCAGTGGAGGGAATTGAACTCAGGTTGCTTGCACTGTAAGGCACTGTGCTATCCACTATGCTAACATGCCTCCTAATTTACTTATTGAGATACAGTGTGGCCCTTCTGGCCCTCGGAGCCGCACTACCCAGCAATCTTCCTGTAACCCTCGGGTTCGCCCAGCTCATGTTTGTCGAGGGGAAACAGTCTTCGGCCCCGCCAAACTGGGAAATCACGTTTGTGTGGATGCTGTGTGATTTACCCCCAGTTACAAACCCACAACGCAAAATATCAGACAGTACACCAGAGGCAATTAATTGATTGAACTTTATGAATCTTAATTTGAATATAGGGTTAGTAATGAAAATTAAAAAAGGGCCCAATTCAAGTCAACCCTTCACGTTGGAGTTCACTCAGTAGTCATTCTTCCACCATCGATCTCCTCCGAGCGTCGCTGACCTTCGGACCCTCAGATCCCAGTCCACTCTATCACGGTGGTCTACCAGCTCTCTCCACATGCGTCTCCCCTCTTCATCTCTCCTCGACAAAAGACCACGCAAAAACATCCTTCCAGATACACAAGACAAAGCAACAATCTCCGATTGGCTAACATGCATACCAGAGTCCTGTTATCTCCAGCCATAACCCAAATATTGCTGCTACAGAGAAACCGTTACCTCAGCAGTGAACTTTATAGAGAAGCCATTACATAAGCCTTAGCAGTGAAACATTACAAAGAAGCCATTACACTCCGATTTAATCCTAGCCTCATCATGGGGCAATTTACATTGACCAAATAAGCTACCAACCGGTACATCTTTCTCATTGATGAACTTGGTACTGTAATATTGAATAAGTATTTTCTAACTGGTTAATTCTTATCCATTTTTTAAAATGGAATTTTCCTATCTCTGTAGTATAAAAATAGCTGTTCTAAGCTAGGTGCCATCTTCAGTTTTTCTCTTTCCTCAACTAGTAGACCCTTATCACTGTTGCTAATCTTAATCCATGTGTCTTTGAACTGTGGGAGGACGGGAGTGCTCAGAGGAAACCCACACTGTCACAGGAAGAACGTATGAACTCCTTACAGACAGTGGCGGGAATCGAAACCCCCACCCCCACTCCATCACTAGTACTCTAAAACATTACGCTAACCATTACACTACCATGCTGCATGGTACCGTACAGTATAGCCACCTGTGTTACGCATGTGCAAAGACATCGAGATGTGCCAGAACTGCTCTGTTGGTGCAGTAACACTAAAGGTTGGTGCCATGATGTTTGAGCACACACGGGTTCAAAGTTCAAAGTAAATTTATTTTCAAAGTACACATCTGTCACCATATACAACTCTCAGATTCACTTTCTCGTGGACATACTCAATAAATCCATAATAGAATAATAACCATAATAGAATCAATGAAAGACTGCACCAACTGGGCGTTCAACCAGTGAGCAAAAGACAACAAACTGCGCAAATACAAAAAGAAATAAATAATAATAATGAATAAATACCAGGAACATGAGACAGAGAGCTTTGAAAGTGACTCCATAGATTGTGGGAACATTTCAATGATGAGGCAAGTGAAATTGAATGAAGTTATGCACTTTGGTTCAGGAGCCTGATGATTGAGTGATAATATCTGTTCCTGAACCTGGTGGCGTGATTCCTGAGGTTCTTGTACCTTCTTCCTGATGGCAGCAGCGAGACCAGGGTGGTGTGGGTCCCTGATGATGGATGTCGCTTTCCTGCGCAGTGCTCTGCATAATGGTGGGGAGGGCTTTACCTGCGATGGACTGTGCCTTATCCACTACTTTTATAGAAGTCCTGAAGAAGGGTCTCACATGAAATATCAACTGAGTTGTGGGGCATCCTGATTCTCTCCCATTATAACTAGGCAAAGGAGGGTGATCAATAAACGTTCATGCTATTTGGCCCTAATCAACACCATTGATCAGAACACCATGAACGTATGATTGCCCTATTTAGTGATTTTTTTTTGTGTAGTTTCTCAAGGTAGTATAAGGTGGCATACTCTCAGTGTCCATTTTATTAGCTACCTCCTTTACCAAATAAACATAGAAACATAGAAAATAGGTGCGGGTGTAAGCCATTCGGCCCTTCGAGCCTGCACCGCCATTCAGTATGATCATGGCTGATCATCCAACTCAGAACCCTGTACCTGCCTTCTCTCCATACTCCCTGATCCCTTTAGCCACAAGGGCCTTATCTAACTCCCTCTTAAATATAGCCAATGAACTGGCCTCAACTGTTTTCTGTGGCAGAGAATTCCATAGATTCACCACTCTCTGTGTGAAGAAGTTTTTCCTTATCTCGGTCCTAAAAGGCTTCCCCTTTATCCTCAAACTGTGACCCCTCGTTCTGGACTTCCCCAACATCGGGAACAATCTTCCTGCATCTAGCTTGTCCAATCCCTTTAGAATTTTATACGTTTCAATAAGATCCCCCCTCAATCTTCTAAATTCCAATGAGTATAAGCCTAGTCGATCCAGTCTTTTTTCATATGAAAGTCCTGCTATCCCAGGAATCAATCTGGTTTGAGACCACTGAGAGTATGTTCACGGTCTTCTGCAGCCATGCCCATTCGCTTCAAAGTGTTGTGCATTCAGAGATGCTCTTCTGCACACCACTGTTGTTATGCCTGATTATTTGAGTTACTGTCGCCTTCCTGTCAGCTTGGACCAGTCTGGCCATTCTCCTCTGACCTCTCTCATTAACAAGGTCTTTTCACCCACAGAACTGCTGCTCGCTGGATGAATTTTTGGTTTATGGCACCATTGCCTGTAAACTCCATGAAAATCGCAGGAGATCAGCAGTTTCTGAGATATTCAAACCACCTAGTCTGGCACCTACAATTATTCCATGGTCAAAGTCACTTAGATCACATTTCTTCCCCCATTCTGATATTTGGTCTAAACAACAAATGAACCTGTTGACCATGTCTGCATGCCACACGATTGGCTGATTAGATACTTGCTTTGACAAGCAAGTGTACAGGTGTAACACACACAACATGCTGGAGGAACTCAGCAGGTCAGGCAGCGTCTAAGGAAAAATGTACAGCTGGTGTTTCAGGGCGAAACCCTTCAGCAGGTTTCAGCCCAAAACACCGACTGTATTCTTTTCCATAGATGCTGCCTGGCCTGCTGAGTTCCTCCAGTACTTTGTGTGTGTTGCTCGGATTTCCAGCATCTGCAGATTCCCTCTTGTTTGTGAGGTGCGCAGGTATACCCGATAATGTGGCCACTGAGTGCATGCAGACTTTGACAATAAATTGACTGATTGGACATCCAGGAACACACTCAATCAGGGGCGGTGATGTTGGTGGGTGCAGGGGAGTCTCTGTGGGTTTACAGCATGTCACAGGTATGGGAGATCCATCCAGCTGCTCCTCTGTCATTCCTTACCATAACTACCAGCAGAACTAACAAAGGACCCCTGCCTCAGATTTCATACTTACTCCCTAAGTAATGTAAATAGATGTTGCCGGAGCTTAATGAAGACAGATATTCATACCTCTTGTCGGGGCCAGCTGGTTCCGTCTGCATCTTTAAAGTGGCAAGCCCATCCAGATTTGACAGCCCGGGGCACTGACTCTGATCTATGCCAAATAGTTCCTGCACCTCGTGGAACAGGCAGTTCCACCTGTCGGTGAGCAGCGAGCTTTTCAATCATCTCAGCTTAATCTCACTGGCATTTGTAAGGACCTAGTTCAGCGCCTTGGCCCGCTGATTTGGAGGGGAACGCCAGCTGCATTCTCACGCCTCAGAAATGGCAGGTTGTGGGTTTGCGATCTGCTCCAGAGGCTTGGGCCCATATTCCAGGGTGACATTCCCGAAGTGAGTGCTCCACGGTCAGCAGTACTGTGGTGGAAGTTAACGGGTTCATCTAGTCATACAGTCCTTTCGGCCCATCTGGTCCATGGTGACCAAATGCTCATCTAAGCTACTCTCATTTGCCCGTGTTTGGCCGATATCGTAAAGGCAATCACTTTTACAATACTGTGAGGTTTTTCTTGCAATTGCAAGACCCTATTGGACATTGACAATGTAAGATATTGCAAGCCAGGTTCACTGGTTTATTGGTGAGACCGATGGCAGGGAGCTCCGTGGCCTCGGATGTAACTGGGACTAGGTCTCATGCCGTGGGCTTGCCTGTTGCAGCAGTCCAGGAGGGGAGGCGCCGGAGGTGGTGTAGCATGCCGTCCGTACTAGGTTGGGGGTTGTGCGCAGGGGCAGCCCCTCTGATTGGTGCCGCCCTCCACTGTTCGCTTGGCGGAAGGACAAGCTGGATTGCTTGAGTGCATTCATACGTCTGCGGACGCTGAGAATTGCTCGCTCTTGCCGACAACATCCATGCACCATCAATTTACAGGAGGTGTCACTCAGGGACTTGGGCTACATATTTTTTGTGTGACTGTATGTTTACTATTATCTTTTATGTACTTTGTACCTTTGTGACTGTTGATCCTGCGTCTTGTACCTTCTCCCCAGAGTAGCACTGTTTCACTTGGCTGTATTCATGGGCGTTCATGTATGGACAAGTGACAATTAAACCTGAACTTGAATTTGAAGTTGCACTCGGAAACATATCACTGCTTCTTTATCCTTGCTGAAGTTATATCCTGAAAGTCTGAGCCCAGCATTTACTTAATTAGTGATACAGAGTGATACTGAGCCATTTGAGCTGCCCCTGACAACTGCTGGTTTAACCTCGCCTAATCACTGGACTAACCTGCTAACTGGTATGTCTTTGGACTCTGGGAGGAGACGGGAGCACCCGTAGAAAACACATGGATTCCACAGGGGGACCGTACAAACTCCTTGCTGAGGGCACCGGAATTGAACTCTGAACTCCGACTGTAATAGCAATGCCCTTATTGCTATGCTACCATGTTGCCCATTGATGGCACCTTCACCAGAAGAACATCAGCAGTTGCAGAAGGCGGATCACGGACACGATCTCGAGGAAAATGAGGAGATAAGTGTTGGTCTTACCAATAAGGCACAGATTGCACATAGCAGGCCTTTTTCAAGATTTCCAAGATTCTGAAAATACTACATAAAAATGGAGTGTGTGCAGTAGATAACTCACTTTCAATGTCCGTGTCAAAACTAGCTGTCATCACCCCTCTGTGATATTGCCTTAGGTTTTCTCTCTCCGTCAGTACAGTCTGATCTGCTGGGCATGTCCCACAGCCCTGCGAGTGAGAACTCAAAACCTGGACACAGAAACTTCAGGTCATCTTGGTTTTATTAGTTAGTTATTCCCTTTGAAGCTATTACAGGTCATTCCCAAGTAACAGTCAGGAGATACCCATAAATCCATAATTCACTGAACTAATCACTCAATAGGGTAATCAAGTTCAAAGTTCAATGTATATTTACTATCGAAATACATATATGTCACCATATACAGCCCTGAGAGTCATTTTCAAGGTCAAGTTCAAGCTTAATTGTCATTCATCATTCATGAACACCCATGAGTACAGCCAAGTGAAACAGTGTTACTCTGGGGCCAAGGTACAAAACAGCAGGCAGCAATGCAGTAAACACTACGTCCATCTCCTCTGCGAATGAGCAACTCGCTGATGGAGTAGACCTGCAGAACTTGAAGTTCTTATTGCCCAGCATTGTCATGTGATTGTAAAAAAAGACACTTAAAAAAAAGAAAAAAACGTCTTTGGTTGGCCCTGGAGAGGCCGCTGCATCCCAGCGCGCCGCCATCTTACCGGAAGATAAGAAGAGTACGTGGACTCCTTGCATAGCGGGGTCATCCTTCCTCGTGGTAGAGGCTGTAGGTTTGAGATGGGACAGACTAGGTAAGTAAACGCCGTGCCTTTGGTAGCTGGTACTCATTGTATCCAGAGTGCCCCCATGCATTGTGCACGGACAGACGCAGGTCCCAGGGTGCTGACAGAGTCAGCTGTAGCACACACAAAATGCAGGAAGCCAGTCTCGATGAAGGGCCTTGGCTGGAAACGTTGACAATTTATTCCCCTCCGTTGATGGTGCCTAACCTGCTGACTTTCACGTGGGTTTCTCAAGATTTCCGGCATCTGCAGAATCTCTGGTGGAGGGGCAGCCATGGCATGGCCCTTCCACCTCCATCTCTCTCTGCAGATAGTGCCCCTGGAGGCTGGGAGTGGAACTACCCTAAGTGCAATCATTGTTCTTTTAAACTTTGTTTTGGTTTCCCTCTGGGAGCATAACGGCGTAACAGCATCACACCATAATTGTACAATGGCATAACGACAACTGCTCTGCCTGTGATGGCAAGAAACTGCTGAGAATTGTGGACAAAGCTCAACACGTCACAGAAACCAACCTCCCCTCTACGGACTCCGCCTATACATTGCACTGTATTGCTGCCGCATATAATTTCTTCTTCTATATTGTGCATTGCATTGAACTGCGGCTGCTAAGTTAACAAATTTCACGTCACATGCCGGTGATAATAAACCTGATTCTGATTCTGCTACACAGTACATGGTACCAGAGGAAAGCCTATTTTGATGGACAACCACAACTCACCACTGGACAGTTTCTTTGTAGAACTTGAAGCTAAAATGCTCACACTGGGCCTTGACTGTTTTACCCAGAAACGGAAAGCCACAGAAACAAATGTGGAACTTTCCCTTCTTCTCTTCTACAACCCATTTGGAAAACCTGGAAGTTAAAAGCAGAATGTTGTTAGTGCATAGACAAATCATAAACACAAGAGCAGACATCCCACCCTGCAAAAACTCATTTCGGGGAGGTAGCACCATCAATTTGTGGGAGACTCCCGGAACTTCCAGGAGAGGTGGGATGTCTGCAATAGAGTAGCTCCTTAGCAGCTGGCCAGCCAGTTTAAATAACGTTAGCTATGCTAATGAACGAATGACACCTGTGAAACTCACCTCAACATGTCTTTTACAGTCTTAACCCACCATGGGCAATAGAAAAGTCACTGTTGCAAACAGTGCAGCGAGCAACACTGTCTTTATTTTTGACCCCTATTAGGCAGGGGTACACCTTAGGGTAGTCTGGGGTGATGTACGTTTTATATTTTCTTTTTTTGGAACACTCTGCCATGGCACGCGTGCGCTCTATCTCTCTCTCTCTCTTGTGGTCGCTCTCACTTGCTTGCTCTCTCACTCGCACGCTCGCTCTCAAAAAATTGATTTCCGTGATATTGTATATAATTTGCGGGCATCAGGGAGCCACTATTAATATGTGGGAGACTCCCGGAACTTCCAGGAGAGGTGGGATGTCTGCAAGAGATTCTGCAGATGCTGGAAATCCAGAGCAACACACACAAAATGCTGGAGGAACTCAGTGGGTCGGGTAGCATCTGTGGAAATGAATTAACAGTCAATGTTTCAGACCTTCATCAGGACTGGAAAGGAAGGAGGAAGACACCAGAATGAAGAAGGGGGGGGTGGGGTGGGGGTAGAGGTCAAGGTGGAAGGTGATAGGTGAAGCCAGGTGGGTGGGAAAGGTCAAGGGCTGGAGAAGAAGGAATCTGATAGGAGAAGGGAGTGGACTGTGGAAGAAAGGGAAAGAGGAGGGACACTGGCAGGAGGTGATAGGCAGGTGAGGAGAAGAGGTAAGAGACCAGAGGAAGGAATAGAAGAAGAGAGAAGGGAGAGGGGAAAAGAAAAGAAGAACTAAGAATAAGAAATCAATGTTCATAGCATTAGTTTGGAGGCTACATAGACTGAATATGAGGTATTGCTCCTCCACCCTGAGAGTGGCCTCATTGTGGCAGAAGAGGAGGCCATGGACCAACGTGTTGGAATGGGAATGGGGAGAGGCATTAAAGTAGTTTGGCCACCGGGAAATCCCACTTTTTGTGTCTGGAGCAGAGGTGTTCCATCAGAACTATATAATAGACCCGATTCTGATTCCCGAGGAAAGAGGTGGCGGGGTTACGAGAAGGAACACCTAAAAGGAGGGCCTGGACAGCTGACGAGCTGATAGCTAGTGACAAGGAGACACACACGGCCAGGGTTGGAGGTGAACAGGAGTTCTCAGGAAGTCCCAGGTCTGGAGGAGCAAAATTTTGCAGGGCACTGCAAGCCTTCACTGTGAACATTCACACGTCTCACAGTTGATTTTGGAAGAATCAAGTCGCCCAGTGGGACCAGAGCATTAACAGATTAACACAGGATTCCAGCAACAAAGGCAGCATTAACAGAGCCAGCCATTGAGATTAGCAGTGAATTCCAGGAATCTGGGATGAGTAGCTACATAATATTGTCAGGTTTGATGTCGAGAGCCAGACTGATGATACTGGAAGGGCATATCCAGGTCCCAGAATGGGCTATAGTGGAAGGAAAGCTACCCCAATGGTAATAAACAACAAACAAACTTTTAAGGAAGCAGAGGTCAGAAATTAGCCTTTGGCAAATCCATTGATAAAAATACACACGGTGGCTACGTTATTAGATATCTTCTGTACCTCATAAAGTGGCCACTGAGTGTGTGCTCGTGGTTTTCTACTGTTGTAGCTCATCCACTTCAAGGTTCAACATGTTGTGTGTTCAGAGATACTCTTCTGCGCACCACTGTTTTAACGTGTGGTCATTTGAGTTACTGTTGCCTTCTGTCAGCTTGAAATAGTCTGACCATTTTTTTCTTTTTTTCACCATTCCCAGTAAACTCTAGAGACTGTTGTGCATGAAAATTCCAGGAGGTCAGCAGTTTCTGTGATACTCAAACCACCCCATCTGTCACCAACCATCATTCCACGGTCAAAATCACTTAGATCACATTTCTTCTCCATTCTGATGTTTAGTCAGAACAACTGAACCTCTTGACCATGTCTGCGTGCTTTTAGGCATTGAGCTGCCGTTACCTGATTGGCCGTTTAAATATTTGTATCAATGAGCAGGTGTATAGGTGTACCTAATAAAGTGGCCACTGAGTATATCTAATGAGAAGCTTTGAGTGTCTGCAACTCATATTGGACTGCTGCTTTAGCTGGTGTGTAACAGTTAAAACCATTGCCTCTAAAGGGGGAGGAGAAGATGGTGACGCGATGCAGCGCACACGGCCTCTCCAGTGAATGATATCTGTATTTGTCAAGTAGGATGCCGTGCACAATCCTGATTTGATGGAGACAGACGTGAGAAGCAGAGGAACATCTGGAGAAACTTCTGAAATGCCCGCTTTGCTGCCGCTGCTACTGTGCGATCGAGAATCTCTGGAGGGGAAGGCCCTGAATCCTCGGCTTTGCCTGTTGCTTGGCGGCCGGGGCCGGGGTCGAAGTGCTTGGCCGAGATGGTGCTTGGTGTCAGAGGGCTGGTCTGAGGCTCGTGGTTTTCGGACGGACTCAAGAGTCGGCTGTGGTCGGGTGCTTCCAGGATGCTGCATCGGCAAGTTTGCGGCGCTGGAAGCTCATGGCAGGGAGAGTTTTTCTTCTTTCTACCGTCTGCGTGAGATGATGGGACTTTCGAGAGACTTTGAGACTTTTTTTTACCATATGGTATGCTTTGCACTGTTGTAACTATATGTTATAATTATGTGGTTTTTGTCAGTTTTTTAGTCTTGGTCTGTCTTGTGTTTCTGTGATATCATACTGGAGGAACATTGTATTATTTCTTAATGCATGTATTACTAAATGACAATAAACGAGGACTGTGTGTCCTCATAATCTAATCTAATAATCTAATAAAGGTGCTGATGACACCGAAAGGAACCCAGACATTCTCTTTTCTTTTGAGGGTGCCCTCAATGTTGGGGAACCTACTGCCCATGATGGCTGAGCTTGTAACGCTCTGCAGCTTTCTCTGATCCAGTGCAGTGGCCCCTCCATATCAGACGGTGATGCAACCAGTCAGAATGCTTTCCACGGTACGTCTGTAGAAATTTGCTCGAGTCTTTGTTGACCTCCTCTAGAGCAGAAAGTGGCAAGGGTGAGCAGTTTCAAGTTCCTGGGCATCAGTATCTCTGAGGATCTATCCTGGCGCCAACATATAGACACAGTTACAAAGTTATACTCATTCGGTGTTTGAGGAGAATTGGTGTGTCACCAAAGTCAATCGCAAATTTCTACAGATGTACCATGGATGCACCATTGATTGTTTGCATCACCCCTTGGTATGGAGGCACCAATGGAGGCAGGATTGGAAAAAGCTCAGCCTGCTCCATCACAAGCACTAGCCTCCCTACCATCCAGGACATCTTCAAAAGATGATGCCTGAGGAAGGTGGCATCTATTATTAAGGACCCCCATCACCCAGGACATGCCTTCTCATTTCTACCATCAGGGAGGAGGTTCAGGAGCCTGAAGACACACACTCAATGTCTCAGGAACAGCCTCCTTCTCCCCACCATCAGGTTTTGGAACGGTCAATGAACCCATAAATACCACCTTGCTATCATTCGTCCCTCCCTACCGATCTCCCTCCTGGCGCGTGGCCTTGCAAGCGGAACAAGTGCTACACTTGCCCCTACACCTCCTCCTTCACTACCATCAGGGCCCTAAACAGTCCTTCCAGGTGAGGTGACACTTCACCTGTGAGTCTGTTGGGGTCATTTATTGTGTTTGGGGTGACTTGGGTCCCCAAAATGATCCTTTGGGCCCTTTTTACACACCATTGAAAATAGTGGGAAGTTCACATCTACAGATGTGCTGGGCCGTCCACACCACTCTCCGCAGAGTCCTGTGATTGAGGGAGGTACAGTTCCCATACCAGGCAGTGTCACAGCCAGTCAGGATGCTCTCAATTGTGCCCCTGTAGAAAGTTCTTAGATTTGCGGACCCACACCAAACTTCTTGGTGAAAGAGGCGCAGTTGAGCTTTTATCACCGCAGAGCCGATATGTACAGACCACGTGAGATCCCCGGTGATGTGTATGCCGAGGAACATAAAGCTGTTCACCCTCCCTATGGAAAGGTATAAACGGTCGACGCTTTGGGCCGAGACCCTTTACCAGGATGTATGTCAGTGATATTACACCCAATTCTAATTCTGATTTCCCTCTCCCATCAGGCAAAAGGACCAAAACCCGAGAGCATACACCACTCAGCTCCAGGAGAGCGTTTATCCCGCCGTTATAAAATGACTGGATCATCCACTAATACGATAAGACCTCACAGTGTACGTCATTACGATCTTGCACCCGATCTGCACTGCACTTTCTCTGTAACTGTGACACTTTATCCTGCAGGTGTATAAAATGAAGAGAGGCAAAGATCAAGTGGACAGCCAGAGACTTTGCTGTAGGTGCATATGTAACTTACTTATTTTCCAGTGACTATTCCAGAATCAGAATCAGGTTTATTGTCACTGACATCACTGATCACAGATGCTATTTTCCTGCAAAGTGTTGTCACAGGAAAGCAGCATCCATCATCAGGGATCCCCACCACCCAGAACATGCTCTCTCCTCGCTGCTGCCACCATGAAAAAGATACAGGATCTTCTAGACCAGGTTAGGAACAGTTATTACCACTCATCTACCAACCATTGTGAACCAAAATGGATAACTTTACTCAACATCACTTGCCCCATCATTGAAATGTTCCCTTTGGACTCACTTTCAAGGACTCTTCATATCACGTTCTTGATATTTATTGCTTATTTATTTAAAGAGCTGATTGTGAACTTCAGGAAGGGTAAGATGAAGGAACATATACCAATCCTCATAGAGGGATCAGAAGCGGAGAGAGTGATCAGCTTCAAGTTCCTGGGCGTCAAGATCTCTGAGGATCTAACCTGGTCCCAACATATTGATGTAGTCATAAAGAAGGCAAGACAGCGACTATACCTCATCAGGAGTTTGAAGAGATTTGGCATGTCAACAAATACGCTCAAAAACTTCTATAGTTGTACCGTGGGGAGCATTCTGACAGTCTGCATCACTGTCTGGTATGGGGAGGGTACTGCACAGGACCGAAAGAAGCTGCAGAAGGTTTGTAAATCTAGTCAGCTCCATCTTGGGTACTAGCGTACAAAGTACCCAGGACATCTTCAGGGAGTGGTGTCTCAGAAAGGCAGCGTCCATTATTAAGGACCTCCAGCACCCAGGGCATGCCCTTTTCTCACTGTTACCATCAGGTAGGAGATACAGAAGCCTGAAGATACACACTAAGCGATTCAGGAACAGCTTCTTCCTCTCTGCCATCCGATTCCTAAATAGACATTGAATCTTTGGACACCACCTCACTCTTTTTAATATACAGTATTTCTTTTTTTTTTTGCACATTTTTTAATCTATTCAATATATGTATATTGTAATTGATTTACTTATTTATTATTATTATTATTTTAAATTTTATTTATTATTTTTTTCCTCTTCCATGTATGTATTGCATTGAACTGCTGCAGCTGTTAACAAATTTCACGTCACATGCCTGTGATAATAAACCTGATTCCGATTCTGAAGATTATTACTTCTTTCTATTTGCATTTGCACAGTTTTCTTGTCTTTTGCACACTGGTTGAATGTCCAAATTGGTGTGACCTCTCATCGTGGTTTTTGGATTTACTGAGTATGCCTGCCAGAAAGTGAATCTCAGGGTTGCATATCATGACATATATGTACTTTGATTACAAATTTACTTTGAACTTTGAATTTTGAGCATATGTTGTGAAATGTAGTGTTTTGCAGTGGTGCCACAGTGCAATACATAAAAATTATTATAAATTACAATAAGAATTTGCTGCTGAAAAGCAACAAATTTAACAACATATGCCGCGATAATAAACCTGATTCTGAAGAAATTATACATAATAATAGATAAATAGTGAAAAAGAGAGAAAAAGTTATGTGGTAATGTTCACAAACAAGAGAAAGTCTGCAGATGCTGGAAATCCGAGCAACACACGCAAAATGCTGGAGTATGCTGTGTGCTGTTGGTAATGTGTCTTGCAGGAATGGCCTTGGAGGAATATGTGGCCGGCCTGCTGAGTTCCTCCATCATTTTGTGTGCGCTGTGTGGTAATGTTCATGGATTCATTGTCAATTCAGTAATCTGACGGTGGACGGGAAGAATCTGCTCCTAAGACATTTTGTGTGTGTGTGTCTTCTCATGAAATACAGTTGCCGGCGTGCCTTCTTCGTAATTGCATCCTGGATAGATCTTCAGAGATGTTGACACCTCGAAACCTGAAACTGACCGCCCTATCCATTGCTGACCACTCGATGAGGACTGTTGTGTGTTCCCGCAACGTCCCCTATTTAAAATACCTTCAAGTACATGTTGACCTAGCACATTGCTTGGTGGCAGCGGGGAGGGATGAATTCAAGGAGTGGGGTGATTTGCCAAGGTTGTCGCAGTTGATCTCAGTAATATTTGAGAAAAGAGGGTTAAAAATAGCAGTCTTTCTGTTCCTGATTGTTGATTGGCTCCTTCTGCCATACAGCGTGGCAACATTTGGTGAGGCATACTGAATCCCACACAGCTGAAAGCTCACAAACTGGATCTGATGGTCTGAAGAGCCTCCTCCTAAGGTGTAAACTCTCATATGTCTGCTTTAAGGAGAGTTTTGGGTAGATTTGGGTTGCTTTCTCTGGAGTGTCTAATGTTGGGAATGTACATTCGGCGGCCTCTTTATCAGGTACAGGAGAAGAACCCAGTGTGGTCTCCTGCTTTTCTGACCCATCCACCTCAAGGGTTGACATGTTATGTGTCTCGAGATGCTCTTCTGAACACTACGGTTGTAACACACGGTTACTTGGATTAGTGTCACCTTTCTGTCAGCTTGAAGCATACCCAGTAAGTTGGCAGCGCTCGAACGCAGCGGCCACTCCGGGTTCAAAGAAGGGTGCCCTTGTTCATCTCGTAAGTCTTGTTTCAATGATTGCAAGTCACTGCTGGACACTAAGAACATCATGTACTCAGGACTATCCCACCAGCGAGTCGCTCAACGGCTTATTGTGTAACGTTGCCGTGTTGTCGCCTGGACTTGTTGCATATCACTACGCCGAGACACTGTCTTGTCCAACAAATGGAGCAGGTTATTGCCTTGGACATTTTTACTGTCACTGTAATATCTTCTTGTTCATGATCATGCAGAATACTGCAGATCTGGTTCATTGGTTCATCAGTGAGACCAACAGCAGGGCAGCTGCATGGCCCCTGTTGTGCCGAGGACTGGGCCTAGGCCCTGGTGTTGCCTCGGATGTAATGGTTTTTGCAGTCGCACAGGGCAGAAGAGCTGAGCTGGTGTAGGAGAGAGCAGGGGCCGTGCTGGGTTGGGGACTGTCTCCTCCCCTCGGTGCTGCCCTCCAGTGTTTGCTTGGTGGAAGAACAAGCTGGACCAGGACAATCAGATTCAGGTTTAATACCTTATACTTTACACTTTACTGTCGCCAAACAATTGATACTAGAGCGTACAATCATCACAGCGATATTTGATTCTGCTCTTCGCGCTCCCTGAAGTACAAATCGATAGTAAATATTAAAAATTTAAATTATAAATCATAAATAGAAAATAGAAAAGGGTAGTGCAAAAAAACGGAGATGCAGGTCCGGATATTTGGAGGGTACGGCCCAGATCCGGGTCAGGATTCGTTCAGCAGTCTTATCACAGTTGGGAAGAAGCTGCTCCCAAATCTGGCCGTACGAGTCTTCAAGCTCCTGAGTCTTCTCCCGGAGGGAAGAGGGACGAAAAGTGTGTTGACTGGGTGGGTCGTGTCCTTGATTATCCTGGCAGCACTGCTCCGACAGCGTGCGGTGTAAAGTGAGTCCAAGGACGGAAGATTGGTTTGTGTGATGTGCTGCGCTGTGTTCACGATCACGAGTGTCATTCTTTAACACTCATGCTGCTCAGGGATTTAGGCTACATTATATTTTTCTTTGTAACTATGTTTTTCTGAAATCATAACTATATGTGTTAATTCTGCTATGTACATAGTGTGCTGTGTGCTGTTGGTAATGTGTTTTGCACCTTAGCCTTGGAGGAACCCTGTTTTGCTTAGCTATATTCATATATCAGTTGGCGGGGTGGAGATACGTCTCTACCAAAGGAGGTGTAAGGTGCTCCTTCCCTCTGCTAGCCTGCAAGTCACTCTTTGGGCAAGGTGTAGCAAGTCAGGGTCATGTGAAGTTATTGGGGCAGATGGTGGATACGTAGGAATTCCAACCGAACTTTGGTTGCTTGAACGAGTGACACCGCAAGACGAATCACTTTCAACACAAGGTCCCTGTGATAAGCACTAATCAGGAGGTCACTTTAAACAATCACAGCACACAGTCAAAAAAAACTTGACAAGATTAAACAGAAAGCACAACGATGAACAGATACAGGTGCACTAGAAACCTTGGAGCCCAAAGCTCTACAGCTCACTGCACAGGCCCCCAGGGCTCGCGGCAACACTTAGGTAGGCATATGTCGACTCTGCCTTTCATAATTTAGTAAATTTTAAGCCTCCCCTCTGCCTCCTACCTAAAAAAAACACAAAACAGATGCTGGCAGAACTAATTTTTGTCAGAAAATTCAGTTTGACTTATTTTAATTTATCTTCTATTGTGACAGACCAAATTGGGAAATGGTCGTTATTTTACCATTACTGACATATTTTTATAAAATATAGGTTTTGCTTTGTTAAAATTATTCTTTCTCCACTCAGAATCCAAAGACATACCGAGTAGGTCAATTTGTAAATTGTTTTGTGATTAGGTTAATAGAACATAGAACACAGAAAGTCTACAGCACAATACAGGCCCTTCAGCCCACAATGCTGTGCTGAACATGTACTTACTTTAGAAATTACCTAGGGTTACCCATAGCCCTCTATTTGTCAAAGCTCTGTGTACCTACCCAGGAGCCTCTGAAAAGTCTCTTAAGGTTAAGTCAGAGTTGTTGGATGTTGCTGGTGGGTACGACACGTAGGGTCTATTCTGCGCTGTATCTCTAAATAAATCAATAACCAGAGGCTTTTTGTGCCTACATCTGACTCTTGTCCTTGGCGTAATGAACTACACTCCGTTGCTTTCCTAGCAAACTACTGGGACAGGCCAATTAGCTTCCTGATTAAGATTAGCTTTATTTTTCACAATATAGAGTGAAATCATCGATTAGTCAAATCAAATCGACGAGGATGGTGCCAGGCAGACTGCAAGTGTCACCACGCTTTCTGTGGCAACGTGGCATGCAGGGTCTCGATTTGAAGTATTGACAATTGATAAAGGCGGCAGCAATCACCGAGGACCCCCACCTTTCAGGAGATGCCTGTTCTCATTACTATCATGAGGGAGGACACACACTCAGCAATTTATGAACAGCTTCTTCCTGTCCATGACTGGTCCATGAACCCATGAACACTACCTCACTGTTTTTGCACAACTTATTTATTTTTTATATTTTGTATTGTAACTTATTGCTGATCCAGTTTACCACATTATCATAAACACAAAATCAGCTGCAGATGCTGTGATCAAAGCAACACTTTCAGTACGCTGGATGAACTCAGCAGGTCGGGCAGCATCAGTTAGAAACGATGAATCCACGTTTCGGGCCGGAACCCTTCGTCAGGACTGAAGAATGAAAGATGGGGAAGGATTTGAAGAATGCTTGTAGCGTCAGTTGAAAGACAAAGGGGTGGGGGAGGGGAAGCATTGATGTCATAGCCCTGAAAACAATGGGTAGTAGAAGAATGGAGGCGGAACCATGAGGGAGCTGGGGGAGGGGGTAGAGTGAAATAGGGATAGAGGAAGGGAGGGGGAGGGAATTACTGGAAGTTGGAGAATTCTATGTTCATACCAAGGGGCTGGAGACTACCTAGACAGTATATGAGATGTTGCTCCTCCAGCCTGAGTTTAACCTCATCATGGCAGTGGAGGCCATGTATGGACATATCTGAATGGGAGTGGGAAGCAGAGTTGAAGTGGGTGGCTACCGGGAGATCCATGGTTATGTTCATACCATTCATCCTTGGTATGAACATAGAATTCTCCAACTTCCAGTAATTTCCTCCCCCTCCCTTCCTCTATCCCCATTTCACTCTGCCCCCTCCCCCAGCTCCCTCATAGTTCTGCCTCCTTCTTCTACTACCCATTGTTTTCAGGGCTATGACGTCAATGCTTCCCCTCTCCCACCCCATTGTCTTTCAAATTACTGGTCTTTCAACTGAAGCTACAAGCATTCTTCAAATCCTTCCCCATCTTTCATTCTTCAGTCCTGATGAAGGGTTCCAGCCCAAAACGTCGACTCATCATTTCTAACTGATGCTGCCCGACCTGCTGAGTTCATCCAGCGTACTGAAAGTGTTACCACATTATCATCCAAATCACTAATACAGAAGGAACAACAGAGTTTTTTTAGTGTACTTTTAATGGCTTCTTTTGGGTTTCTTGTTTTGTGACTGTTGTAAAGAGACGAATCTCAAGGTTGTATAATTTATATGTAGCCTGGGGAAAAGTACACACACAGGGCCACAAATACTTTTTCAGACTTTGATTCCTTTATCTGTTTTAGATGTTTAAGTGCCAGAAGAGGGTCTCAAAACAAAATGAACAAATTTACAAGCAGTTCTTGCAGTTACAATCTCAGTTTAACTTTCGATCCACACCCATGTGTATGGACAGAATTGTGTATGCAGTATTAAAATACCAGAACTAATATGGTAGTGGCAATTCTACTTGGACAGTGAGGAACTTTGTACAAGCCACGCTACCCAGCGTCAATTTCTTCACTCGTGGAAATCTTTCCGCACCATGCCCAGCACACTCTGGGAGGAACTCAATTCCAACACCCCGACAGCGTCTTCAGCAGAAAACAAAATGGTCTCCCCACTATCCCACACATGCATAATGACATCACCGTCTCCCTTAAAGGCACAGACAACTATTCTAGCATTACGCGGATGGATGCCTAGGCACACTTTTAATGATACTGAATAAGATCCGACAGTCACCCAGTTACATATACATACTTTGATAATAAATGTACTTGAACTTTGAACTTTGATCCCTGCAACACACCGCTAGTTACAGACCTCCAGTTACTATTTGCAGTATTTATTTTGTAATTTATAATAATTTTATTTTTTTGCACTCTACTGGTGTTGCAAACAACTTTCATTATGCTTAAGTAAGTGATAATAAACCTGATTCTGATTCCAAATTTCTTTCTTCCCACAGGTACTGCCCAGCACACTGAGTTCTTCCAGTGGATTGTTGTTACTCCAGCTTCCAGCATGCACTGTCTGCGATGCATCCAATAAACCTCAGCCCTGCCCAGCTTTCTTTTAGGTTCCTTGTTGACCAAAGATCACCCAGGTCATGCCTTCTTCTCATTGCTACCATCAGGGAGGGGATACAGGAGCCTGAAGGCACTCACTCGACATTTCAGGAATAGCTTCTTCCCCTCTGCCATCTGATTTCTGAATGGACATTGAACCCATGACCACTACCTCACTACTTTTTCTTCTCTTTTTATACTATTTAATTTAACTTTATACACTTCTTACTGTAATTGTACAGTTTTGTTATTATGTGTTGCGATGTACTGCTGCCACATAACAAAACATTTCATGATGTATGCCAGTGATACTTAACCTGATTATGATTTTCCCAGCTCTCCGAGTGCTAAGTTCACTGGGCCTTTCTTCCTGTGAACCACATAGAGACTGGGTAAACCTGCTGACACTTCAGAAGACTTTGGCAGCTCTCTGGCCGTGTTTTGATTCTCTCTGTCCCTCCCTCTTTCTGTCCCCGCTCCTGCCGTTGTTTCCCGTGTCAAAACAGCAGACCCAGCGTCGCCAGTCAGTGACAGCTTGCAGCCAGACAGCAGGAGTGTAGGCAGGGCTCCTGTGGTACTGAGACTCTGGGGCAGATGACAAATGCCCACGGGCTGAAGTTGGCAGCAGCTGACAGCACAAGGTCTGTGCAACAATTTTTCCCGCATTTCTTTGTTTTCTTTCTTCAACAGACGAGCCTGGAGCAAAAAGTGACTTAAAGTGCCACAGAGTCAGAATCAGGTTTAATATCACCGGCATATTTTGTGAAATTTATTGTCTTGTGGCTGCAGTACATTGCAATACATAATAATAAAAGCTATAAATTACAAAATGAAGTATAAATAAAAAAAGAAAAATAAATTAAGTAAGTAGTGCAAAAAAAGAGCTGAAAATACTGAGGTAGTGCTCATGGGTTCATTGTCCATTCAGAAATCTGATGGCAGAATGGAAGAGGCTTTCCCTGTCGAGTGCGCGTCTTTAGGTTCCTGTACCCGCTCCTTGATGGTAGCAATGATAAGAAGGTGTGTCCTGTTTGATGGGGGTCCTTAATGATGGATGCTGCCTTTCTGAGGCATCGTCTTTTGAAGGTGACCTCGATGCTGGAAAAGGCACAGTACCTTGCTGATCAACATATTTACCATGAATTCTCTTTGAGACGTTCAGGCTGACACAAAGAGACAATCAAGGACTTGTTCCTCCGTGCAGTCCCCCTCGATCCAAATTGCTGGCACTTATCAGACACCCACAACTAGGCAAAGCCTTAACTCGGCCTCTTGCCAAAGGGCGGGGTTGATGTTCAAAACAGAATAGAAGAGAGGGGGCTATGCTCATCAACACGCACGACCTTCCACAGTTGTGCAGTTGCGAGCAGCCATCAAGCTGCTCCGTGATGTGGTGCGGAAACTGCATCGTGGCGGGTGGAGGGGTGTACAACAGGAAGTTTAAACTTCCCCGTGCTTCGCCGGCATCAGCCTACCCGCCATCAAGGACATACCGTATATACAGAAAATTGCTGGTTAAAGGCCTTCAATACCATGAAGGATCCCATCCACCCTACTCACGGACTGTTTGTCCCACTCCCATCAGGGAGGAGGCTGCGCAGCAACCACACCAGGACCACCAGACCCTAAAACAGTTACTTTCCCCAAGCCGTCAGCTGACCAACCATTAACCCACTCCACCACCACCCCAAACATCAGCTGCTTTTATCATTTCCTGTCCGAGTCACTGCCCAGTGTCATTTTAAGGATGTACTCTACATATAGAAGCTAATTTATGTCTGTACAGCCACACTCAACACTTACTCGTGTTTTATGGAATTGCTTTCATATTTACATTTATTGTGTTCTTTATGTTTATTGTGTTTTTTTAACGCTGCATTGGATCCAGAGTAACAATTATTTTGCTCTGCTTTACAGTCGTGTACATGAAAAATGACAATAAATAATGGAATCCTGAATCTTGAATTAGTGCATGTAGGGCAATCACAATTAAGTTTTCTAAACTCAAAGCGTTTCTTATTTAAAAATGGAGACGGCAGACGTTGGAGCCTGGAGCAACGAAGAAGGTGCTGAAGGAACTCAGCACGTCAGGCAGCATCTGACTAGGCAAAAGGTCTTGACTGTCCACTGTATATTTCCCTCCCCAGATGCTACTTGACCTGCTGAGCCCCTGCGGTGTCGTTGGTTAAAGATGTTGCATCTTTGAAAATGTCAAACACAAGAGATTCTGCAGATGTTGCAAATCCAGAGTGCAAAGTGCTAGGGGCATGCAGCAGGTCAGGCAACATCTGTGGAGAGGAATGAAGAGCCGACATTTCAGACAGAGACCCTTCATCAGGACCTGTGTGTGTTGGGTGGGAAAGGGGTCTGTTTTGCTGTTGTTGTTGCTTGTGTTGTTCTGTTGAACACTGTGGGCACTGGAAGCCTGACTTGCGGCTGTCCCTAGCTCGTACTTGGGTGTGTTGAGTGTTAATGCACTGACAAATTTCACTGTATGTTTCGGTGTACATGTGACAAATAAATACATCCGAATCTGAATTGGCCCGCGATGCTGCTGCAAGTAAGCTTTTCATTGCACCTGTGTAGACATGTACTTGAGCAGATGACAATACACTTACCTTTGACTTTGGTTTTTGGTTTCAGTTGGACTCCACCCACCTACCTTCCTCCTCACCTGGCTTCACCTATCACCTGCCAGCATGCGCTGCTTCCCCTTCCCCCCACGTCTTTATTGTGGGTTCAGCTCCCTTCCTTTCCAGACCTAACCTATTTATTTATTTAGACACACAATGCTGAATAGAACCTTCTGGCCCTTCAAGCTGTACTGTCCAGCAACCCACCAATTTAACCCTAGCCTAAGGATGGGAGAATTTACAATGACCAGTTAACCTACCACCTGTACCATCTTTGGACTGTGGGAGAAATCCAGAGCCCTCAGAGGAAACCCATGTGGTCACAGAGAAAGCGCACACATTTCTTACAGAGAGCGGCGGCTGATGAAGGGCCTTATCCCAATACGTCAACCTTTTACTCCTCTCTATTGATGCTGCCTGACCTGCTGAGTTTCTCTAACACTTTCTGTGTGTTGCTCAAGGTTTCCCTCTGCAGAATCTCTTGCGTTTGTAATTTATGATTAATTTACGTTTACTTGGGAATAGTGTGTATCTGATGCAACACCCCTGTGATTCTGCACTTGTGCTCATGACAATAAATCCAACTTTGTCTTTGATTCTGGGTGGCATAGTAGCGTAACACTGTTACAGCACCAGTGACCTGGGTTCAATCCCACCGCTGCCTGTAAGGAGTTTGTACGTTCTCCCCGTGACCGCGTGGGTTTCCTTCCACATTCCAAAACATATGGGTTAGAGGGTTAATTGGTCACTGGGGTGTAATTAGGCAGCACAGTCTCATTGGGACGGAAGGGCCATTACCATAAGACCATAAGGGGTAGGAGCAAAATTAGGCCATTTGGCCCATCGAGTCTGTTCCGGCATCTCATATTGGATGATCCATTTCCCATCTCAGCCCCAGAGTTAACATGCTGTATCTCTCTAATAAAAAATAAGTTTGTCTCTTGTAGGTCCATCAAGTTGTCTTGCAACCTTACAGTGTAGTATATTGTGACGTTTTTATTCATTTACATATTTCTTTATTTATTGAGGTGCAGTGCAAGATATGCCCTTCTGGCCCTTCAACTCACGCCACCCAGCAATCCCCCAATTCATTTACATAGCTCAGCAGGTCAGGCAGCGTCCATGGAAGGAGAAACAATTAGGCCATCAAGTCAGCTCTACCATTCAATCATGGCTGATTTATTTTCCTTCCCCAAACCCCATTCTCCCGTTTTCTTCCCATAACATTTGACACCCTTACTAATCAAGTACCTTTGATTACCTGGAAATGTTTGTCACCCTCTGCATGCCACCTTAGCTGAACAAAGAAGAGCTTTCAGCAATAGACTAAGACAAGTGCGCTGCTCCAAAGAGCGCTATATGAGGTCATTCTTACCCTCGGTCATTAGGCTTTATAATGAGCCAACCTATAGCTGGGGAAGTGAGGAACTTATTTTTTATTCTTTCTTAATTCTCTTCCAATATTTGTATATCTGTGCACTCGTAATGCTACTATGACACTGTAATTTCCTTTTGGGATTAATAAGGTATCCCTCTATTTATCTACCAGTAATTGTCTTCGACGATTTGACCTCCACAGGTGTAATCAGTATTGGAGGCGTACAAAGTTGGTTAGAGTGAGTGGCTAAGAATATCACAGCTGCACTCTGGGGAGACAGAATGGAGGGGCCAGACACTGACTCCATTTGGGAGGGTCTCGGGAATAGGAAGGTACAAGTACATATATAATTGTAATTTACAGTTTTTATGTATTGCACTGTACTGCTGCTGTTAAACAACAAATGTCAAGACATATAATATTGATAATAAACCGGGTTCTGACTCTAATATTGAGCAGCTAAGATCCAATAACCTAGCATTCTTCTCCTCCAACAAAACTGAAGAGCAGTACAGCATAGTACAGGCCCTTCAGCCCATCATATTGTGCCAACCTTTTAACCTGCTCTATGATCAATCCAACCCTTCCTTCTCACACAGCCCTCAGCATTTTACTTACAGATATGTGTATGGGTCAGTTTTCTCACATCATTTGATGTCCAGCTCATTATTTGTGGAAAATAATCCGCTGAAAGGTGGGAATGGTTAGCGGGGAGGGGTAGGGGAGACGGAGGCAAGTGCCTACTGGCCAGAAAGAGATGGAAGAGTTGTGAGCAGTGATACCAGTGTGCAAGCCAAACTGCCAGAGCAGCTGGTTAATGGAATGTCAAGAAAGGCACACCCATGTCAGAAAAATATGGGAGGCTTAGGAGACCAAAATCAGGTCACTGCAAAGCTGAAGATCTCAGATCACCACACGGAAGGAGGCCATTCCGCCTGTTCTACCTGTAGTTGCTCTAAGAGCAATCCAAGTGCTACACTAGGGGAGAGTATCCTGACCAAACATTCGATCCTATGTATGAGGTATCCGTTAGTCAACTGTTTATAAAGTCTAAGTAAACTTAATATCAAAGTAGGTATCTGTCAGTCACCATGTACTAATTTGAGATTCTTCTTTTCTTGCAGATATTTACAGGAAATTAAAGAATTTCAATAAAATTTATGAAAAAAATTATACATAAATAAAGACTTGACAACCAATGTAAAGAAGAAGGCAAGTTGTGCAAATAATAAATCAAAAAGTAAACAAATACTACTGAGAACATGAGTTGTGGAGACCTTGAAAGTGAGTCTGTAGATTGTGGAATCAATTCAGAGCTGAGGTGAGTGAAGTTATTCACACTGGTTCAGGGGCCTGGTGATTGTAGGGTAATAACTATTCCTGAACCTGGTGGTGTGGGACCTGATGGTTGAGGGGTAATAACTGTTCCTGAACCTGATGGTGTGGGACCTGATGGTTGTAGGGTAATAACTGTTCCTGAACCTGGTGGTGTGGGACCTGGTGGTTGAGGGGTAATAACTGTTCCTGAACATGGTGGTGTGGGACCTGATGGTTGAGG
The DNA here is from genome assembly GCF_963921235.1 of Mobula hypostoma. NCBI lineage: Eukaryota > Metazoa > Chordata > Chondrichthyes > Myliobatiformes > Myliobatidae > Mobula > Mobula hypostoma. The sequence continues at coordinate 91,609,913 of NC_086109.1, forward strand.
AGTATTAACTGTTCCTGAACCTGGTGGTGTGGGACCTGATGGTTGTGGGATAATAACTGTTCCTGAACCTGGTGGTGTGGGACCTGATGTTTGAGGGGTAATAACTGTTCCTGAACCTGGTGGTGTGGGACCTGATGGTTGTAGGGTAATAACTGTTCCTGAACCTGGTGGTGTGGGACCTGATGGTTGAGGGGTAATAACTGTTCCTGAACCTGGTGGTGTGGGACCTGATGGTTGTAGGGTAATAACTGTTCCTGAACCTGGTGCTGTGGGACCTGATGGTTGTAGGGTAGTAAATGTTCCTGAACCTGGTGGTGTGGGACCTGATGGTTGAAGGGTAATAATTGTTCCTGAACCTGATAGTGTGGGATCTAAGGCCTCTGCCCAATGGTAGTAGTGAGAAGAGCATAGCCTGGATAGTGGGAGTCCTTGACGATGGAGTCTGGGAAGGACCTGTATTTTCTTCTGGATATTTATCCAGCTCCATTTTCAACTCTACAATTGGCTCTGCTCCTGCTCCCCCTAACCAAACCCTAACCACTTTCTGCATAATATTATCCTCCTTCCCAGTGCAATAGAGCATTGCCACACAGGAATAGGCACTTCAGCCTACAATTTGTACTGACCTAATTAAACCCTGAACTAAACTAATATCTGCCTTGCACAATGTCCATATCCCTCCATTCTCTGCACCTTCATGTCTCTATCTAACAGCTTCTTAAACATTTTTGCCTCCACCATTACTGAACTATTCCCACAACCTGTGGACTCACATTCAAGGACTCTTCATCTCATGCTCTCAATATATATTGATTATTTATGTGTTATTATTATTATTATTAATTTTGTATTTGAACAGTGTGTTGTCTTTTGCACATTGGATGTTTGTCCTGTTGGGTGCAGTCTTTCATTAATTCTGTTGTGTTTCTTGTATTTACCGTGATATCCTGCAAGAAAATGAATCTCAGGGTTGTATATGGTGACATATATGCACTTTGATAATAAATTTACTTTGAACATTGAACCACCACCCTTTGACAGCATTTTCCAAACACCACCACCTTCTGTGTGAAAAACAGCGTATTATCAGTTTATATCAAGGACGACACGATAGTGTAGTGGCTAGTGCAATGCTTTACAGCGACAACAATAGGGGTTCAATTTCCGCGACCGCCTGTAAGGAATTTGTGACCGTATGGGCTTCCTCCGGGGGCTCCGGTTTCCTCCCACATTCCAAAGATGTCCAGGTTAGGGCTAGTAAGCTGTAGCCATTATGTTGGCACCCGAACCATGGTGAGATTTGCAGGCTGCCCTCAGCACATCCCCGGACTGTGTTGGTTAATGACACCAACAACACATTTCACTGCTTGTTTTGATGTACACGTCGCAAATAAAGATAATCGTAATCTTTCATCTCGGTAGACTCCTCCATTACAGTACTGTGCAAAAGCTTTACTTTACTTTATACTTTATTGTCGCCAAACAATTGATACTAGAGCATACAATCATCACAGCGATATTTGATTCTGCGCTTCGTGCTCCCTGGATTACAAATCGTAGTAAATACTAAAATTTTAAATTATAAATAATAAATAGAAAATAAAAAAGGGAAAGTCAGGTAGTGCAAAAAAACCGAGAGGCAGGTCTGGATATTTGGAGGGTACGGCCCAGATCCAGGTCAGGATCCATTCAGCAGTCTTATCATAGTTGGAAAGAAGCTGTTCCCAAATCTGGCCGTACAAGTCTTCAAGCTCCTGAGCCTTCTCCCGGAGGGAAGAGGGACAGAAAGTGTGTTGGCTCGGTGGGTCGTGTCCTTGATTATCCTGGCGGCACTGCTCTGACAGCGTGCGGTGTAAAGTGAGTCCAAGGACGGAAGATTGGTTTGTGTGATGTGCTGGGCTGTGCTCATGATCTTCTGCAGCTTCTTCCTGTCTTGGACAGGACAACTTCCATACCAGGTTGTGATGAACCCCAGAAAAATGCTTTCTACGGTGCATCTATAAAAATTAGTGAGGGTTTTAGGGGACAGGCCAAATTTCCTTAGCTTCCTCAGGAAGTAAAGGCGCTGGTGGGCCTTCTTGGCAGTGGACTCTGCTTGGTTGGACCAAGTCAGGTCACTTGTGATATTGACCCCGAGGAACTTAAAGCTTTTGACCTGTTCCACTTGCTCACCACCAATGTAAATTGGGTTGTGTGGTCCGCTACTCCTTCTGAAGTCAACAACCAATTCCTTCATCTTGCTGATATTTAGGCACATATATCTATCTAGGGTGCCTAAGACTTTTGCACGGTACTGTAGTAATTTTATGTATTGCACTTGACTGCTGCCACAAAAAAAACAAATTTCATGACATATGTGAGTGGTGATAAACCTGATTCTGATATGGGTCTCTATTGTGGACTGAGAGTGGGAAGGGGGCAGGGAGAGGGGAATCATGGTTGGGAATAGGGAAAGGGAGAGGGGAGGGAGTGGGAAGCACAAGAGGGACTTTCTGTAATGATCAATAAACCAGTTGTTTGGAATCAAATGACCTTGCCTGGTGTCTCAGGGTTGGGTGCGCCTGCACCCACACCACCCCCACCCCTCAAGGGAACATAACAAGCAACAAACAAACAATGAAACAAGTCCCGTTCCTCCCTCTCACCAACGCACAAAAACAGTCCTTTAACCCCAGACCAGGCCTCCGGTCTGCATCTCCAGCGGACACCAACCTGGACTCCGGACTGCGGACACTGGGCTATGACCATCCCAGTGGACTCACAGAGGTTTGCTCTGGCCAACTTGGCCTTGAAGTCCAGACTTTCGATTCGACTCCCAGGCCTCAGTGATCAGCTTCTCCCCTCTCACCCTAAACCTCTGCGCCCTGGTTCTTGATTCCTTGTGGTGAGCAAGGTGAGAGGGGACAGATCGAGAATCTCCGGAGGGGAAGGCCCCAAATCCTCGGCTTTGCCTATAGCCTGTTGCCAGGGCCAGGGTCGAAGCGCTTGGCAGAAATGGTGCTCAGTGCTCGGTGTCGGAGGGCTGGTCGGAGGCTCGAAGTTTTTGGACGGACTCAAGAGTCGGCTGTGGTTGGGTGCTTCCAGGGTGCTGCATCGGCAAGTTTGTGGCGCTGGAGGCTCATGGCAGGGAGAGTTTTCTTCCTTCTACTGCCTGTGTGAGATGATGGGACTTTCAAGAGACTTTGAGACTTTTTTTTACCGTGCCCATGGTCTGTTCTTTAACAAATTACAATACTGCTTTGCACTGTTGTAACTATATGTTATAATTATGTGGTTTTTGTCAGTGTTTTCAGTCTTGGTTTGTCTTGTGTTTCTGTGATATCATATTGGAGGAACATTAATGCATGCATTACTAAATGACGATAAAAGAGGACTGTGTATCCTCATAATCTAATCTAATGGGAAATAAGTGGGAGAAATGGGATAGGCAGGAACAGCAGGGACTGATGGGCAAAATGGCCTCCTCTTGTACCGCAAGAAAATCTGAGCAATGTAAGTAATATCAGGACCTCTGTCTATGCACAATACCTCCTTGCTTTGTTTAGTGTCCATGATGTCATTTCCCTCGAGATACAGGTGGTTCTTTCCATTGTGACAAAGTAAATCAACAAAGGAAGGGAAGATCGGGCACCATGGTCACATAGTGGTTAGCGCGATGCTGTTCCAGGTCGGAGCGTTCCAGAGTTCAGAGTTCAATTCTGGTGCCGCTCTGTAAGGAGTCTGCCCATCTTCCCTGTGCAGTGCATGAGATTTCCTCGGGTGCTCCGGTTTCGTCCCACAGTTCAAAGATGTACCGGGTGGGGTAATTGGCCATTGTAAATTGTCCTGTGGTTAGGTTAGGGTTAAATCAGGGGCTGCTGGGTGGCCGCGGCTCGACAGGCCAGAAGTCTCCAAATAAATAAATAAATAAATGACATCACCAGTGGTGTTAACTGAGGATGTTTACAGCCTTGTTCAGACAAGGATGAGTGGAACACTTAGCTACAACGTGCATTGTTAAGTGAAAGACACAGCAATAATACACTTGCTAATGATATCCAACACCAGTGGCTCTTGCTGGAGTATGTCCCCGGGCACTGACAGCCCGGTACTCAGCCCCAGTTCCCCTTCAGAGCCCCAGCGTGTATCCACGGGTTATTGGTGGGACATTTCCACGTTGTTCAGCGCAATATCAGAATCAGAATCAGGTTTAATATCACCGGCGTATATCGTGGAATTTGCCATTCTACAGCAGCAGTACAGTGCAATATAAAATAATTTTTAAAAATTGTAAACTACAGTAAGTACATATATTAAAAATGATAAATTAAATAGTGCAAAAAGAGAAAAAAAGTGGTGAGGCAGTGTTCATGGATTCAATGTCCATTCAGAAATCAGATGGCAGAGGAGAAGAAGCTGTTCCTGAATCGTTGAGTGCGTGTCTTCAGGCTCCTGTACCTCCTACCTGACGGTAGAACCGAGAAGAGGGCATGTCCTGGGTGATGGGGGTCCTTAATAATGAATGCTGCCTTTTTGAGGCATTGCTCCTTGAAGGTGTCCTGAATGCCCATGATGAAGCTGGCTGTGTTCTCAAAGTTAACCTGTCACGTTATTTCCCAGTTCTATAAACACTTATGCAGGAGCTGCCAGGGTGGAGAGGAGAGAAACGAAAAGGTGAAGGGGAGAGAGGTTAGGTCTTCAGGGCCTCTGGTTGGTGTTTCTGTAACTCTGAGATTATATGGGATGAGGTTGTCCAACCCTCCTGCTTTCACAGCCAGGCTTGGGACTGTCCATGGCAGGCTTAATCTTTATTCTCCAAGCACTTTATGACGAAAACCTGTCCACCTCCATTGACTCTGGCTACTCTTCCTGCTGCCTCGTAAAAGCAGCCACCAGAATCAAGGATCCCTCCCACCACGGGCTTTCTTTCTTCTCCCTTGCATTGAGCAGAAGATACGAAAGCTTGGTGACATACACCTACAGACTCAAGGGCTGCTTCTATCCTGCTGCAATAAGACTCTCGAATTAATCTCTTCTATGATTATGAACTCCTGTTCTCTTGATCTAATTCATCATGGTTAGGGACACAGGCGGCACTGTTAGCACAACTGCTTTACGCTGTCGGTGATCACCAGTTGGGGTTTAATTCCTGTTACTGTCGGTAAAGAGTTTGTATATTCTTCCTGTGACCACGCTGATTTCCCCCAGGTGCTTCACTTTCCTCCCACATCCCAAAGGCTTATGAGTTGTGGTTAGGGTCTGTAAGTTGTGGGCATGCTGTGTTGGCACTGGAAGTGTGCTGATACTTGCAGGCTGCCCGCCGCGGTCCTCACTGACTTGATTTGACCCCAACTGTTATGTCTTGTGAACTCCAGAACATAAATCCAATCGCAAGAAAAACGAGGAGCAGGAAGGTAACACGTGTACTTCATTTTTACTTTAGCAAGACATGCACGTATCACGTGATAGCATCATGATGTATGCAATTCACTTATTTTTACACATAACCCCTAATGAATTATTCAGACCAGGTGTCCCATGGACCAATGCCATTAAGCGAGGGGTCCGTGGACCCTGGTTGGGATGCAAAACCTGGCCACTGTGCTCCACCCCTTGAACTCATTACGACAGATCGGGAAGAAACGGTAATGGACAAAGCAGTGTGAGCCGGCTTTCCAAAAGGCAGAGGAAACAGTGATGTCAGACACTGTACTCTCACCGTATGATCTGCATCATCCAGTGAAGCTTGCCTGCGATGCCTCGCCTAATGGTATAGGCACAGTCATGTCACATGTTATGAGTAGTGGAAGTGAACGTCCCATAGCCTTTACATCGTGTTCCGTTACTGCTGTATGAAAAATTGCACTCAGGTTGACAGAGCGGCTTTGAGTCTGGTTTGGAGTGTAAAATGTTTCAACCAGTACCTGTTTGGGAGGGAGTTTACCCTCATTACTGATCATCAACCACAGGGGTCCATTGTCAATCCACAGGGTGTTCCACTAACAGCAGCATCTTGTTCCTTTAAAACAAGAATGCTTTATCAAATTATATATTTACAATATTACTTAAATACGACTGAAATATTACATGCACAACACAAACAATAAACCTCACAGTATATTTCAATGCTTTGATGTACACGTGACAAATAAAGCTAAATTTTTCCTTTATGACTCTTCAACTTCATTTCATGAAAATGATTCTGGGATTGAACAGCTCGTCACATGAGGAGCGCTTGATGGCTCTGTGCCTCTACTCACTGGAACTCAGAAGAATGAGGGGTGACCTCATTGAAACCTATCGAATAGTGAAAGGCCTTGATAGAGCGGATGTGGAGAGGATGTTTCCTATGGTGGGGGTGGGGGGTCTAAGACCAGAGGACACAATCTCAGAATAGAGAGATGATCTGTTAGGTCAGAGATGAGGAGGAATTTCTTTAGCCAGAGTGTTGAATCTGTGGAATTCATTTTCATAGGCAGCTGTGGAAGCCAAGTCATTGGGTATATTTAAAGCAGAGGTTGATAGATTCATGATGAGACAGGGCATGAAAAGTTACAGGGAGAAGGCAGGAGATTGGGGCTGAGAAGGAAAATGCATCAGCCGTGATGAAATGGTGGAGCAGACTCGATGGGCCAAATGGCCTAATTCTGCTCCTGTATCTTATGGTTTTTATTTGTTGATCTGCATTGAACTTTCTCTGTAACTGTAACACTATATATCACATTCTGTTATTCTTTTAGTTTTTGCACTACCTGGATGTACTTATGCATGGAATAAGTAACAATAATGTGACAGTAATAAACCAATTACTATTAGCACAATCAGGTGACAGGTGAAGCCAGGTGAGTGGGAAAGTTAAAGGGCTGGAGAGGAAGAGATCTTTTAGGAGAGGAGAGTGGACTATGAGAGAAAGGGAAGGAGAAGGGCCACCAGGTGGAGGTGATAGGCAGGTGGGAAGTGAGAGGCCAGAGTGGGGAATAGAAGAAGGGGGGAGAGGGAGGGATTAACCAGGAGAAAATGATATTCACCCCATCAAATTGGAGATGAAAAGGTGATTTTAATGATAATCTGGGACCAGTGAGGTACCACACTGATCAGTGCTGTTAGCTTTATTTGTCACATGTAAATGGAAGTATACAGTGAAATGCATCATTTGCGTCAAATCAAATCAGTGAGCATTCTGCTGAGCAGCCCGCAAATTAGATCTCCAAGTTTTGGAGAGGAGAAGATGGCGGCGCGACGCAGCTCGCAGCGGCCACTCCGGTGGTGATGTCTGTTGTTTGTCAAGTAGAGCGCCGTGCACAATCCTGATTTGATGGAGACGGACTTGAGAGCACGGAGGAACGTCTGGTGAAACTTCTGAAATGCTGCTACTGTGTGGTCCGAAATCTCCGGAGGGGAAGGCCCCGAGTCCTTGGCTTTGCTTGTTAATCGGCGGCCGGAGCAGGGTTGAAGCACTCGGCAGAGGATGGCGCTCAGTGCTCGGTGTCGGAGGGGCTGGTCGGAGGCTCGAAGTTTTCGGACGGACTCAGAGTCCGCTGCGATCGGGTGCCTCCAATGGTGCTGCATCAGCAAGTTTGCTGCGCTTGGAGGCTCATGGCAGGGAGAGTTTCTTCCTTCTACCGTCTGCGTGAGATGATGAGGCTATCGGGACTTTGAGACTTTTTTTTACCGTGCCCATGGTCTGCTCTTTATCAAATTACGGTATTGCTTTGCACTGTTGTAACTATATGTTATAATTATGTGGTTTTGTCAGTTTTAGTCTTGGTTTGTTCTGTGTTTCTTGTCATATCATTCTGGAGGAACATTGTATCATTTTTTAATGCACGCATTTCTAAATGACAATAAACGAGGACTGAGTGTCCTCATAATCTAATCTAAGTGTTGCTACGCTTCTGGCGTCTACATGGCATCCTCACAACTCACTAACCCTAACCACATGGGGGGAAACCGGAGCACCTGGAAGATACCCATGCGATCACAGAGAGAACGTACAATCTCATTACAGACAGTGGTAAGAATCAAACTCCGGTCTTCCAGCCGGCACTGTAAATGAGGAAGAACTTAAATGATGCATTTTCAGATTTTAGATGACCCATCCTTGTGGTACATTCCAGCAGAAGCTGAATTTCAGAAAGATCTTCAGGTGGCTGGAAATCTAAAATAAGAACAGAAAATGCTGGAAATACACAGCAAGCCAGGCAGGATCTGTGGGAAGAGATCAACGTTGGTTGGTTGGTTGATTGTGGCCTTCAGGAAGGGAGAAATCAGAAGAACACACACCAGTTCTCATCGAGGGGTCAGCAGTAGAAAGGGTGAATGGCTTCAAGTTCCTGAGTGTTGCTGTCTCAAAGGCTCTATCCTGGGCCCAACATATCGATGCAGACATAAAGGCAAGCCCATAGCTCTACTTCATTGAGAACTTGAGGAAATTTGGTAAGTCAACAAAGACTCTAGCAAACTTCTACAGATGTACCTTGGGGAGTATTCTGACCGGTTCATCACCGTCTGGTACGGAGACACTAATGCACAGGATCAGAAAAATCTGCAGAAAGTTGCAAACTTAGCCAGCTCCATCACGGGCACTAGTCTCCCCAGTATCGAGGACATCTTCAAAAGATTTCGCCTCAGAGAGGCGGCATCCATCAGGAAGAACCCTCATCATCCAGGACATGCCCTCTTCTCATTGCTATCATCAGAGAGGAGGTACAGGAGCCTGAAGACACACACTTAGCATTTTTGGAACAACTTCCCTTCCACCATCAGAGTTCTGAATGGTTTTGCTCACTTTTTGCATTATTTATTAATTTTTACTAATATATTTTTATTATACCTTATAGTAATCATTATCATTATGTGCCGTGTCATATGACATGGACAATCGTGGTCTTTCAATGACCATGATTGTTCCTAGCAAATTTTTTCTACAGAAGTGGTTTGCCATTGCCTTCTTCTGGGCAGTGTCTTTACAAGATGGATGACCCCCCAGCCATTATCAATACTCATCAGAGATTGTCTGCCTTGCATCAGTGGTTGCATAACCAGGATTTGTGATATGCACCGGCTGCCCAAATGACTATACACCACCTGCTCCCACGGCTTCATGTGACCCTGATTCGGGTTGGAGGGGGGCAAGCAGGTGCTACACCTTGCTGAAAGGTAACCTTCAGGCTAGCGGAGGGAAGGAGCACCTTACACCTCAATTGGTAGAGATGTATCTCCATTCCATCACCCAAAAGTTTATAGTATATTTTATGTAATGTTGCCACAAGCAGCAAATTTCACGGCATACAGTATGTCAGTGATGATAAATCTGATTCTGAGGAGAAACGGAGTTAAGGGTTCTGGTCAACAACTTGAAGCCGCTGAAGTTGAATCGTTGAGTGTGCACCTTCACGCTTCTACTTCTTTCCTGAGGGAAGAAGAGAGGTACAGAAGCCTAAAGGCACACACTCACCAATTCAGGGACTGCCTCTTCCCCTCTGCCATCCGATTTCTGAAAGGACATTGAACCCATGAACACTACCTCACTACTTTTTACATTTTTTAAAATTTTTGCAATACTTCCTAATTTAACTATTTAATATTGTATATATACTTATTATAATTAATTTTTTCTCTATTATTGTGTATTGCATTGTATTGTTGCTGCAAAGTTTCCAAATTTCACGCCATAAACCGACAATATTAGACCTGATTCTGATTCTGAAGTTCGGGTGAATTTAGTTCCCTGGGAATGTTCCAGAACTAGCTTTCTCCTCCAAGTGTCCTCACTTCACACACAACTGACACTGACAAGTCCCCAAACAATTCTCCAGAATGTTCAAGACCTGGAAATGATCGCCACCACTTTTCAGTCTGTTTATTTTCAATTGTGTACAACAATGCCCAGTGATCTAATTTCTTGGCCCTAAGAGAGAGCGAAGGATGAAAGCTAGCATTGAAGGCTTGTCTTTTTATCCTGCACAATTGGTTTCAGGGAGCATTCTCTGTGTGCCTCTTTTATGTAGCACGCATTGTATGTGAGTTCTATACTTAATGAAACATACAAAACACCCTATTGTCTTACATTCGAACACATGGCATTCATACAGCAATCAGAAAGTGTGGTGCAAGGAGGGATCGGTATGTCGACTAGTTTCTGTGGTTTTGCTTAAGCCAGAGTTTGTTTTACATGTTCCCAGTGATACCAAAAATTGCAATAGCTAGCGATCTGACAGCCATGTTACGAGAGAAGGACACTTTCGAATCAAAATATTCTAGGCAGAATGAGACTGATTATCACTCATTCATTTGATGTGAAGTTTGTTTTTCAGAGCAGTACAGTGCAGACTAAACTTTTCTGTCAGCTGCAAAATAAATAAACAGCACAAAAGAAAGGGAAAAATGACACAGTATTCATAAATTCAGAAATCTGATAGCGGTGGGGAAGAAGCTGCTTCTGAAGCACTGAGTGTGTGTCCTCGGGCCTTCGTACTTTTGCCATGGTTGGATAATTAGAAGGGGGCATGTTCTGGATGGTGCGGGGCCTTCATGATTGAAGTTATCCTCTTGAGGTACCACCTTAATGGACATCTTCTAAACTTCCATGAGCCTCTGTATGTAACTCTCATCTAGAAGGGGCCAGCTCCAATGTTCAGACAATCCCTCTAGGCCATAGACCATAAGACATAGGGGCAGAATTAGGCCATTTGGCCCATCGAGTCTGCTTTGCTATTCAATCATGACACTTTCGTTTCTTTTTTTCTCCTCAGCCCCACTCCCCGGCCTTCTCCCCGTAACATTTGATGTTGTGGCCAATCACAAACCTATCAATCTCTGCCTTAAATACACCTAATGACCTGTCCTTCTTAGCTGCCTGAGGTAACAAATTCCACATTCACCCACTCTCTGGCTAAAGAAGTTTCTCCGCATCTCTGTTTTAAATGGACACCTCGTATCCTGAGGCTATGCCCACTTGTCATAGACTCTCCCACCATGGGAAACATCCTTTCCACATCTACTCTGTCTAGGCCTTTCAATATTTGAAAGGTTACAATGAGATCCCCCCCTCATCCTTCTAAATTCCAGTGAGTACAGACCCAGAACCTCAAACGATCCTCATATGATAACCCTTTCTTTTCTGGAATCATCCTCGTGAACCTCCCCTGGACCCTCTCCAATTCCAGTACATCTTTTCTTAAATGAGGAGCCCAAAATTTTCACAATACTCAAGGTGAGGCCTCACCAGTGCCTTAAAAAGCCTCAGCATCACATCTCTGCTCTTGTATTCTAGACCTCTGAACTGAATGCTAACATTACAGTTGCCTTCCCCACCACTGACTCAACCTGCAAGTTAACCTTTAGGGAGTTCTGCACAAGGACTCCCAAGTCTCCTTGCATCTCAGATTTTTGGATTTTCTCTCCATTTAGAAAATAGCCTGCACATTTATTTCAACTACCAAAGTGCAAGACTATGCATTTTCCAACATTGTATTTCATTTGCCACTTTCATGTTCATTCTCCTAATCTGACTAAGTCCTTCTGCATCCTACCTGTTTCCTCAACACTTCCTGCCCCTCCCACCAATCTTCGTATCACCTACAAACTTGATGACAAAGCCATCTATTCCATCACCGAAACCATTAATATACAGCATAAAAAGAAACGCCCCCAACACCGACCCCTGCGGAACACCACTAGTCACTGGCAGCCAACCAGAAAAGGATCCTTTTATTCCCACTTGCTGCCTCCTACCAATCAGCAAATGCTCTAACCGTCTTAGTAACTTTCCTGTAATACCATAGCTCTTAACTTGGTAAGCAGCGTAATGTGTGGCACCTTGTCAAAGGTCTTCTGAAATTCCAAATATACAACATCCATTGGATCCCCTTTATCTGTCCTACTTGTAATCTCCTCAAAGAATTCCAGCAGGTTCATCAGGCAAGATTTTCCCTTAAGGAAACCATGCTGTCTTTTCCTACGTCACCAAGAACAATACTCCATAACATCATCCTTAACAATTGACCCTAACATCTTCCCAAACAATTGACCCTAACATCTTCCCAACCACTGAGATCAGGCTAACCAGTCTATAATTTCCTTTCTGCTGCTTTCGTCTTTTTTTAAAGAGTAAAGTGACATTTGCAATTTTCCAGTTCTCCAGAACCATGCCAGAGTCCAATGATGTTTGAAAGATTATTACTAATACCTCCACAATCTCTACAACTACCTCTTTCAGAACCCTAGGGTGCAGTTCATCTGGTCTGGGTGACTTGGATCTTTCAGCTTTTTGAGCACATTCTCCCTCGTAACTGCACTCACTTCTCTTCCCTCACGCCCTTCAACACCTGGCACACTGTTAGTGTCTTCTACAGTGAAGACTGATGCAAAATATTAATTTCATTCATCTGCCATCTCCTTGACCCCATTATTTTTTCTCCGGCCTCATTTTCTAGTGGTCCTATATCCATTCTCATCTCTCTTTTTTTTATATACTTGAAAAAGTTTTTTCTTCACCTTGATATTGTTTGCTTGCTTGCTTTCATATCTCATCTTTTCCCTCCTAATGATTCTTTTGTCCCAGATTTCCCATCGGTTTCTCACCATTCGGCTCATTATGTCATTCCTGATCCATTCATATTCAAGGGACTCGTTCTTTCATTATGCGCAGTGTCGTATGACGTGGGTGATCATGGCCTTTCCATGACCATGGAAGCAAATTTTTCTTCAGAAGTGATTTGCCATTGCCTTCTTCTGGGAAGATCCTTTACAAGATAGGTGATCCCAGCCATTATCAATACTCTTCAGAGATTGTCTGCCAGGCGTTGGTGGTGGCATAACCAAGACTTGTGATTATGATTATGAGGACACGCAGTCCTCTTTTATTGTCATTTAGTAATGCATGCATTAAGAAATGATACAATTTGTTCCTCCAGAATGATATCACAGAAACACAAGACAAACCAAGACTAAAAAAACTGACAAAAACCATATAATTATAACATATAGTTACAACAGTGTGAGCAATACCATAATCTGATAGAAGAACAGACCATGGGCACGGTAAAAAGTCTCAAAGTCTCTCGAAAGTCCCGTCATCTCACGCAGACGGTTGAAGGGAGAAACTCTCCCTGCCATGAGCTTCCAGCACCGCAAACCTGCCAATGCAGCATCCTGGAAGCATCTGACCACAGTCCGACTCCGAGTCCGTCCAAAACCTCCGAGCCTCCGACCAGCTCTCCGACACCAAGCACCGAGCACCATCTCTGCCGAGCACTTCAACCCCGGCCCCGGCAACAGGCAATAGGCAAAGCCGAGTATTTGGGACCTTCCCCTCTGGAGATTCTCGATCGCACAGTAGCAGCGGCAGCGAAGCGGGCATTTCAGAAGTTTCTCCAGATGTTCCTCCGTGCTTCTCACAGCTGTCTCCATCAAATCAAGATTGTGCACGGCATCCTAGTTCACAAATACGATATCAATTCAGAGTGACTGCTCACGCTGCGTCGCACCGCCATCTTCCCCTCCCCCCTCCCCACTCCTGGTGATATGCACCAGCTGCTCATACGACCAGCCACCACCTGCTGCCATGGCTTCACCTGACCCTGATCCAGGGGCACCCTCTGCCTTCTTTGGTAGAGACATATCTCCACACTACCAGCTAGGCAAGGGACTACAGCCCTCATTTATGTAAAACGTAAAACAGTGCAACTCAGGAACAGGTCATTTTGCCCACAAACTTGATGCTGACCTAAACTAAAACTCTTCTGCCTGCATATGATCCATATGCCTCCAATCCCTACATTTGTCAATCTAGGCTTCTGAAATAATATTATCAAAGTCAAAGCTCAAGTCAAAATAAATTCATTAACAAAGTACCTAATTGCTACCATGAAATTCATTTTCTTGCAGGCGTTTACAGAAAAATAAGGGAATATAATAGAATTCATGAAAAACCTGAATATCATATCTGCTTTCACCACCATCCCTGACAGCACATTCCAGGTACTTTGTGTAAAAAAAACATTCCCTGCACATCCTCTTTAAACTTTTCCCCTCTCACCCTAAATGCAGGTCCATTACAATTTGAAATTTCCACGCCGGGGAAAAAGATTCTGTCTGTCTATTCTCACTATGCCTCTCATAATTTTTCAGATTACAATCAGGTCTTCGTTCAACCCCTGACACTCCACAGGAAATAACCCAAGTTTGCATTGGTAATGGCTTTTCTTGTCACATTTTTGCAGATACATTGAAAAGCCTGTCATAGTGTTCTTACAGATCACATCATTACACAGTGAACTGGGCTAGAAAAGGGTAATACTGTGGCGACCCACTTTCTGGCACCCACGAACCGGCTCACGAAACAGCGCGCGCAGGCAGAGGGCCGGCAGCAAAAAGGGCGCCAGGCCATCTTCAGCAGGGGGAAAATCCCGCGCGCAGAAAGGGTCTGGGAATATGCATTCCCCACAGTAGTCCCGCCCAGGGAGGGCGGGAACAGGAAGGCTTTAAAGCGGGCCGCGAAGTTTGAATAAATCTCTTTCATCGCAACTCCAACTCACCGACTCCATGTGGTTATTCTAGCGCTGTGTGTAGCACACCGCTACAATTGGTGACCCCGACGGCCCAAACGATATTTGGACCAGAGATGACCGACGCTGCATCTGTTCACGCAGTTTCGTTAAAACTGCCAAGCTTCTGGACGCTGCGACCCCATTTATGGTTCGAACAAGCAGAAGCACAATTCCACATTCGGCAGATAACCTCGGAGTCCACTCGCTACTACTACGTGCTGAGCTCCCTCGACCAGGAGACTGCTGCACAAGTTGAGGAGTTTATACAGTCGCCCCCGGAGGACGGCAAATACACAGCATTCAAAGCCCTGCTCATAAGGACTTTCGGACTCTCACGGCGCGAACCAGCATGCCGCTTAATGCACCTGGATGGTTTGGGAGACAGGCCGCCGTCAGCATTAATGAACGAGATGCTGGCCCTGGCTGAAGGACACAAACCCTGTCTCATGTTTGAGCAGGCGTTCCTAGAGCAACTGCCCGAGGACATATGCCTGCTGCTGTCCGATGCAGATTTCAGCAACCCCCGGGAGGTGGCGGTCCGAGCAGATGTGCTGTGGAATGCCAGGAAAGAGAGAGGGGCATCCGTCTCACAGATCACCAAGCCGCGTGCCCAACGACAGACCAGACCAGGCCCGGCAGCAGAGCCTACAAAACCCGGCGATGGGAGTGAGGAGCCCAACGAACAATGGTGTTTCTACCACCAGCGGTGGGGCACGGAGGCCCGCCGCTGCAGACCGCCCTGCAAATTCCCGGGAAACGCCAGGGCCCAGCCGCCGCTGATGGCTACGGCGGCTGGCCATCAGGACAGCCTCCTGTACGTCTGGGACAAGCAGTCGGGACGCCGCTTTCTGGTCGACACCGGAGCGGAGATCAGCGTCTTACCTCCAACGAGTTACGACACCCGCAACAGAGAACCGGGACCCACCCTGAGGGCCGCTAATGGCAGCACAGTACGAACCTACGGCACCCGCACGGTGCGGCTACAGTTCAGCTCCAGCCGGTTCACGTGGGACTTCACACTGGCCGCCGTGGCCCAACCACTGCTGGGGGCAGATTTTCTACGAGCCCACAGCCTGCTGGTCGACTTGCAAGGGAAGCAATTAGTCCACGCCAAGACTTTTCAAACGTTCTCCCTGGGTGAAGCACAGTTGCCAGCCCCACACCTGGACTCCATCACGCTGTCCGACGATGAATTCACCAGGGTCCTGGCGGATTTCCCATCAGTACTGACACCGCAGTTCACGGCAGCCATGCCCAGACACGGAGTACAGCACCACATCCCGACCCAGGGACCACCCCTCCACGCCTGTGCTCGAAGGCTTCCCCCGGACAAGTTCCGACTGGCGAAGGAGGAGTTCAAGAAGATGGAGGAATTAGGGATCATACGACGGTCCGACAGCCCATGGGCCTCCCCCCTTCACATGGTACCCAAGGCAACGGGGGGCTGGAGGCCATGCGGTGACTACCGCAGACTGAACGAGGCTACAACGCCAGACCGCTACCCTGTGCCGCACATTCAAGACTTCGCAGCAAACCTACACGGCGCAAGGATCTTTTCCAAGGTAGACCTCGTCCAGGGATACCATCAAATCCCTGTACATCCGGACGACATCCCCAAAACAGCACTTATCACCCCGTTCGGACTTTTCGAATTCCTCCGAATGCCGCTTGGTCTAAAGAATGCCGCACAGACTTTCCAGCGGCTAATGGACGCGGTGGGACGCGACCTGGACTTTGCATTCATCTATTTGGACGACATCCTCATAGCCAGCAGTAGTCGGCAGGAGCATCTGTCCCACCTCCGCCAGCTCTACTCCCGCCTGAGTGAATTCGGCCTTACAATCAACCCAGCCAAATGCCAGTTCGGACTCGACACCATCGACTTCCTGGGCCACAGGATTACTAAAGACGGGGCAACCCCGCTGCCCGCCAAGGTAGACGCGGTCCGCCACTTCCCCCGACCCAACACAATCAAAGGCTTGCAGGAATTCGTGGGCATGGTGAATTTCTACCACCGTTTCCTCCCCTCAGCAGCCCGAACCATGCGCCCCTTGTTCACTCTAATGTCGGGTAAGGGCAAGGACATTACCTGGAACGAAGAGGCCGCAACCGCTTTCGTTAAAACCAAAGAAGCCTTGGCAAACGCCGCGATGCTAGTGCACCCCAGAACGGACGTTCCTACTGCCCTCACGGTGGACGCATCCAACACAGCAGTCGGTGGAGTGCTGGAACAACTCATCGAGGGTCACTGGCAACCCCTGGCGTTCTTCAGCAAACACCTACGACCACCCGAACTCAAATACAGTGCTTTCGACCGGCAATCCGGCATCTCAGGTACTTCTTAGAAGGTAGGCCCTTCACCGCGTTCACAGACCACAAACCGCTTACCTTTGCGTTCACTAAGGTGTCCGACCCCTGGTCGTCCCGCCAGCAGCGACATCTGTCCTACATCTCCGAGTACACGACGGACATCCGGTATGTCTCTGGAAAGAACAATGTCATGGCAGACGCACTTTCCAGACCTACCATACAGGCCCTGTCCCAGGGGGTGGACTATGCAGCGCTGGCAGAGGCACACCAAGGCTCCACCGCAGCGGTTCGAACCCACCCGCCGGAGGTTCGACCACATCCATGTGGATATCATGGGGCCCCTGCCAGTGTCACGAGGAGCGCGGTACCTCCTAACTATGATAGACCGGTTCACCAGATGGCCAGAGGCAGTCCCGCTCAGCGACACCACCTCCGAATCCTGCGCCCGAGCACTGATCGCAACCTGGGTAGCACGCTTTGGGGTACCGGCCCACATTACCTCCGACAGGGGCGCCCAGTTCACCTCCAGCCTGTGGTCGACTATGGCCAGACTTTTAGGAACACAGCTACACCACACAACTGCCTACCACCCACAGTCGAACGGACTAGTGGAGCGCTTCCACCGTCACCTGAAATCGGCTCTCATGGTCCGCCTGGAGGGGCCTAACTGGGTGGACGAACTTCCCTGGGTCCTGCTCGGAATCCGCACGGCGCCCAAAGAGGATCTACACACCTCGTCGGCCGAGTTGGTGTACGGCGCGCCCCTGGTCGTCCCAGGAGAGTTCATACCAGCCCCAAGGGGACAAGAGGAAGAACCCACAGCAGTCCTGGACAGACTACGGGAGAGGCTCGGTAACCTGGCCCCCATCCCCACTTCACAGCACGGACAGAGCCCGACCTGCGTACCCAAAGACCTGCAGAACTGTAAGTTTCTTTTTGTACGACGGGGCGGACACCGGGCACCGCTACAGCGGTCCTACGAGGGGCCGTTTAAGGTGATCAGGAACAACGGGTCCACGTTCGTGCTGGACACTGGGGGGAGAGAGGAGGTTTTCACGGTGGACCGACTCAAACCGGCCCATGTGGACTTGGCGCAACCGGTCTAGGCTCAGGCACCGCGGCGCAGGGGCAGACCTCCCAAACAGAGGCCGATCCAGACTGTGGACATTGGGGGAGGTATCGCCGGTTCTGGGGGGGGGGGCGCGGTTATGTGGCGACCCACTTTCTGGCACCCACGAACCGGCTCACGAAACAGCGCGCGCAGGCAGAGGGCCGGCAGCAAAAAGGGCGCCAGGCCATCTTCACCAGCAGGGGGAAAATCCCGCGCGCAGAAAGGGTCTGGGAATATGCATTCCCCACAGTAGTCCCGCCCAGGGAGGGCGGGAACGGGAAGGCTTTAAAGCAGGCCGCGAAGTTTGAATAAATCTCTTTCATCGCAACTCTAACTCACCGACTCCGTGTGGTTATTCTAGCGCTGTGTGTAGCACATCGCTACAATACAATAACAATGCAGAGTAAAGTGTAAAAGCCGCCAAAAGAGTGCGGTGCAGGTAAATGAGTGCAAGATCATAACAAGGTAGATTTTCAGGCCAAGAGTCGACCTCTTTATAGCTCATACCCTCTAATCCAGGTAGCATCCTGGTAACCTTCTTCTGCATCCTCCCCAAAGCCTCCACATCCTTCTTGTAGTAGACTGACCAGACTTGCACACTTTACTTCAGATACAGCAACAAGATATTTTTAAAAGTTAGTGAAATCTTTCCTTGTAATATAAAACAAGAGATGCTGCTGTCACCATGAGAATTCCACTCCACAGAAGCTGCCTGACCTGTTGAGTTCCTTCAGCATTTTGTGTGTGTTGCTCCGGATTTCCGGTATCTGCAGAATCTCTTGTGTTTTTAGTAAGAGTGACAATACCAGTTAAACCAGATAACACTGTATGCCTGGGGAACGGCAGACAGTCTGGGCATTTAGCTGGGGGTAATGACAACCTTGCTAATTACAGTGACACCACAGTTCTGGTTCAAGGTTTTCATGGAGATTTAATCACCTAAACCTCCTATCCCACCGCCCCACCTGGTTAAACAACTCCCTTCCTCGCTCCAGTAGTGTGTAAATAAATGAACAACAGTACCTAAAGAAAATAGGCAATAGACAATAAACAATAGACAATAGGTGCAGGAGTAGGCCATTCGGCCCTTCGAGCCAGCACCACCATTCACTGTGATCATGGCTGATCATCCACAATCAGTACCCCATTCCTGCCTTCTCCCCATATCCCTTGACTTCACTATCTTTAAGGGCTCTATCTAACACTTTCTTGAAAGAATCCAGAGAATTGGCCTCCACTGCCTTCTGAGACAGAGCGTTCCACCGATCCACAACTCTCTGGGTGAAAAAGGTTTTCCTCAACTCCATTCTAAATGGCCTACCCCTTATTCTTAAACTGTGGCCTCTGGCTCTGGACTCCCCCAACATCGGGAACATGTTTCCTGCCTCTAGTGTGTCCAAACCCTTAATAATCTTATACGTTTCAATCAGATCCCCTCTCATCCTTCTAAATTCCAGTGTATACAAGCCCAGTCGCTCCAATCTTTCAACATATGGCAGACCCGCCATCCCGGGAATTAACCTCGTGAACCTGCGCTGCACTCTATCAATAGCAAGAATGTCCTTCCTCAAATGATTTTTCTTTTTCAATGCCATCTATAACTTCTTGGCTCGGGGTTCTGCTGAGAGCAGTTTCTAGGGGGAGTGTAGGGATTGGAGATCCCTCTTGAGGGCTGATAATGATGGGACCACATATTGCCCATTGTGTTGGCTGCAGGACAGAGCAACTACAGAATAATCCTGCGAATGAAAGGGTTAATGTATGAGGAGGGAGCAGGGGTGGAAATACAGTACCGTGCAAAAGTCTAAGGCACATATATATAGATTATGAGAACACTCAGTCCTCGTTTATTGTCATTTAGAAATGCATGCATTAAAAAATGATACAATGTTCCTCCAGAGTGATATCACAGAAAAAACAGGACAAACCAAAGACTAACACTGATAGAACCACATAATTATAACATATAGTTGCAGCAGTGCAAAACAATACCATAATTTGATAAAGAACAGACCATGGGCACGGTAAAAAAAAAGTCTCAAAGCCCCGAGTCCCCGATAACAGGCGGCAAAGGGAAGAACTCCCTGCCATAAACCTCCAGGCACCGACAACTTGCTGATGCATTGGAAGCACCTGACCACAGCCGACACTGAGTCCGTCCGTCCGAAAACTTAGAGCCTCCGACCAGCCCCTCCAATACAGCCTCCCGAGCGCCATCCTCTGCCGAGCGCCTTCGACCCCGCCTGGCCACCGAAACAAACAAAGCCGAGGATTCGGGGCCTTCCCCTCCGGAGATTCCGGACCACACAGTAACAGCGGCAGTGAAGCAGGCATTTCAGAAGTTTCTCCAGATGTTCCTCCGTGCTCTCACGTCTGTCTCCATCAAATCAGAATTGTGCACGGTACCCCACTTGACAAATAACAGACATCACTACCAAAGTGGCCGCGTGCGCTGCTGTCGCACCGCCATCTTCTCCTCCTCCTCCTCCACGGTGCCTAAGACCTTTGCACAGTACTGTAGTAATTTTACGCATTGCACAGTACTGCTGCCGCCAGAAAAACAAATTTCACTCACAACATATGTGAGTGATGATAAATCTGATTCTGATATGGGTCTCTAGCGTGGACGGAGAGGGGAATCATAGTTGGAAAAGTGGGAAGGGAGGTAGGAGGGGTTAGGAAGCACCAGAGGGACATTCTGTAATGATCAAGAAACAAATTGTTTGGAATCAAATAGTCATGGTCATAGTCATACTTAATTGATTCCCGGGGAAATTGGTTTTTGTTACAGTTGCACCATAAATAATTAAATAGTAATATGTAAATTATGCCAGGAAATAAGTCCAGGACCAGCCTATTGCCTCAGGGTGTCTGACCCTCCAAGGGAGGAGTTGTAAAGTTTGATGGCCACAGGCAGGAATGACTTCCTATGACGCTCTGTGTTGCATCTCGGTGGAATGAGTCTCTGGCTGAATGTACTCCTGTGCCCAACCAGTACATTATGTAGTGGATGGGAGACATTGTCCAAGATGGCATGCAATTTAGACAGCATCCTCTTTTCAGACACCACCGTCAGAGAGTCCAGTTCCATCCCCACAACATCACTGGCCTTACGAATGAGTTTGTTGATTCTGTTGGTGTCTGCTACCCTCAGCCTGCTGCCCCAGCACACAACAGCAAACATGATGGCACTGGCCACCACAGACCCATAGAACATCCTCAGCATCGTCCGGCAGATGTTAAAGGACCTCATTCTCCTCAGGAAATAGAGATAGCTCTGACCTTGCTTGGTGTCTCAGGGCCAGTTGTATCTGTACCCGCGCCAATCCCCGCCCCAGTACTCCTTTTGTGCCACCTGTCCCACACCCCTCACACAGCACTGTGCCACCTGTGCCACCTGTCCCACACCCCTCACACAGCACTGTGCTACCTGTGCCACCTGTCCCACACCCCTCACACAGCACTGTGCCACCTGTGCCACCTGTCCCACACCCCTCACACAGCACTGTGCCACCTGTGCCACCTGTCCCACACCCCTCACACAGCACTGTGCCACCTGTCCCACACCCCTCACACAGCACTGTGCCACCTGTCCCACACCCCTCACACAGCACTGTGCCACCTGTGCCACCTGTCCCACACCCCTCACACAGCACTGTGCCACCTGTCCCACACCCCTCACACAGCACTGTGCCACCTGTGCCACCTGTCCCACACCCCTCACACAGCACTGTGCCACCTGTGCCACCTGTCCCACACCCCTCACACAGCACTGTGCTACCTGTGCCACCTGTCCCACACCCCTCACACAGCACTGTGCCACCTGTGCCACCTGTCCCACACCCCTCACACAGCACTGTGCCACCTGTCCCACACCCCTCACACAGCACTGTGCCACCTGTGCCACCTGTCCCACACCCCTCACACAGCACTGTGCCACCTGTGCCACCTGTCCCACACCCCTCACACAGCACTGTGCCACCTGTGCCACCTGTCCCACACCCCTCACACAGCACTGTGCCACCTGTGCCACCTGTCCCACACTTCTCCCACAGTACTCCACCCTCGTCATTCCCAGCATCCTTGATGCTCCTGCCAGATTTACACACTCGCTCTCTGCTCCATGTTGACAAGTACAGTACTGTGCATCTAAATATATGTATGTGCCTAAGAATTTTGTACAGTACTGCACGTCTCTACCAAAGAAGGTGTAAAGTGCTTATTCCCTCCTCTAGTCTGCAGGTTATCCTTGAGCAAGAGGTAGCACGCTCTTTCCCTTCACACCCCCCAAACCTGCCGATCAGGGTCACGTGAAGCCATGGGAGCAGGTGGTGGATGGTCGTACGAGCAGCTGGTAAATATCACAAGTCCTGGTTTTGCAACCACTGACACCAAGCAGACAGTCTCTGAAGGGTATTGATAATGGCCGGGGTCACCCGTCTTGTAAAGACACTGCCCAAAAGAAGGCAATGGCAAACCACTTCTGTAGAAAAATTGAAAGGCCTAGATAATCTGTAGAATTCATTGCCACAGACGGCTATGGAGGCCGAGCCATTGGGTATAGGTTGATAGGTTCTTGATTAGCAAGGGTGTCAAAGATTGTAGGTTGAGTCTGTGGTGAGGAAGCAAAAGCAATGTTAGCATTCATTTCAAGAGGACTAGAATATAAAAGCAAGAATGTAATCATGAGGCTTTATAAGGCACTGGTGAGGCTTCACTTGGAGTATTGTGAGAAGTTTTGGGCCCCTTATCTTAGAAAAAGTATGCTGAACTAGAGAGGACTCAAAGGAGGTTCACAAAAATGCTCGTCATATGAAGAGTGTTTGATGGCTCTGGGCCTGTATTCACTAGAATTCAGAAGAATGAGGGGTGACCTCATTGAAACCTATCGAATGGTGAAAGGCCTTGATAGAGCAGATGTGGAGAGGATGTTTCCTATGGTGGGGGGAGTCTAAGACCAGAGGACACAGTCTCAGAATAGAAGGGTGTCCTTTTAGAACGGAGATGAGGAGGAAGTTCTTTAGCCAGAGAGTGGCGAATCTGTGGAATTCTTTGCTACAGGCAGCTGTGGAGGCCAACTCTTTATGTATATTTAAAGCACAGGCTGATAGATTCTTGATTGGTCAGGCATAAAGGAATATGGGGAGAAGGCAGGAGATTGGGTCTGAGAGGAAAATTGGATCAGCCATGAATAATTGGCAGAGTAGACTCGATGGCCTAAGTGGCTTAATTCTGCTCCTAGTATCTTATGGTCTTATGGTTACTGGGAGAAGGTAGGAGAATGGGCTTGAGAGATATAACAAATCAGCCATAATCAAATGGGCCGACCGATTGACCTAATTCTGCTCCTATATTTTATGGTCTTATGGTGGGGGGGGGGGTAAGGGTAGAAATGGATGAGCAAGGCACTGGGAGACATTGGGGCAGAGGTCAGGAGGGAGAGTGGGAGAGGATTAGGGAATTTGGAGGGAGGGAAGGAGAGTGGATGTAGATAGAAAGTCAAGGGGGGGGGAGGAGTGCTCAACAGAAATAGAGGTCTGACCCTACATGTTAAAGAATCATAAACATGTGGAAACAAGCTCTTTGGCCCATCTCATCCATTCTAACTGAGATGTCTATCTGAGCTAGCCCCATTCGCCTGTGTTTTCCACGTGTTACTCTCTATACAGATGCTGCCTGACCAGGTGAGTGTTTCACATACTTTCTGCATTTAAGTCAGATCCGCAGAATCGGCAGGTTTTTTTTTTGCTTTTTGTTTGTTGTAGACAAGAAAGTGTCTCATCAGCAAGAACGATGAGTCAGCATACAGAGAGTAAGTGCAGCGGCTAACGGACTGGTGCAGAGCCAACAACCTGTCTCTGAATGTCAACAAAACAAAAGAGATGGTTGTTGACTTCAGGAGGACACGGAGCGACCACTCTCCACTGAACATCGACAACTCCTCCGTAGAGATCGTTAAGAGCACCAAATTTCTTGGTGTTCACCTAGCAGAGAATCTCACCTGGTCCTTCAACACCAGCTCCATAGCAAAGAAAGCCCAGCAGCATCTCTACTTTCTGCCAAGGCTGAGAAAAGTCCATCTCCCACCCCCCATCCTCACCACATTCTACAGAGGTTGTATCGAGAGCATCCTGAGCAGCTGCATCACTGCCTGGTTCGGAAATTGCACCATCTCGGATCGCTAGACCCTGCAGCAGATAGTCAGGTCAGCTGAGAAGATCATGGGGGTCGCTCTTCCCGCCATTACAGACATTTACACCACATACTGCATCTGTAAAGCAAACAGCATTATGAAGGACCCCACGCACCCCTCATACAAACTCTTCTCCCTCCTGCCATCTGGCAAAAGGCACCGAAGCATTCGGGCTCTCACGACCAGACTATGTAACAGTTTCTTCCCCCAAGTCATCAGACTCCTCAATACCTAGAGCCTGGACTGACACCAACTTGCTGCCCTCTACTGTGCCTATTGTCTTGTTTATTATTTTTTATAATGCCTGCACTGTTTTGTGCACTTTATGCAGTCCTGGGTAGGACTGGTCTAGTGTAGTTTTGTGTTGTTTTACGTAGTTCAGTGTAGTTTTTGTATTGTTTCATGTAGCACCATAGTCCTGGAAAACGTTGTCTCTTTTTTACTGTGTACTGTACCAGCAGTTATGGTCGAAATGACAATAAAAAGTGACTTGACTTGACTTGACACGGTGAATCTAATATTCCTTTATCACTTCCACTTATCGTGTCCCAGCTTCAGGTATCATTCCCACCCTCTCCCCTCATCTGGATCCACCCATCACCCACCAGCCTTTGCTCCACCCCTTCTCCCCCACAATTTTATATCTGCTCTCTCCCCACTTTCTTGCCCGTCCTGATGGCGGGTCTCAATACAGCATTTCAAACCGTCCATTTCCCTCCATCAGTGCTGCCTGTCCCACCGAGTTGGTCCGGCATTTTGTGTGTGTTGCTGTAGATATCACATTGGACAGCTCAGAGCCACCACTCACTCCACTTCCCCTCTCCTAGCTGCCAGGGAAGAATTGAAAGGAACCTCTTGTCACCAGGACCAGATGGCTCAAGAGCAAGCCAGAGATTAGTTGGCTGTTTCGTGGGTGGAGAGACAGCAAACTGGAGCAGGAACAACATGCACGATGCTGGAGGGACTCGACGGGTCGGGCAGCAACTGTGGAGCCACAAATGGACAGTCGATGTTTCAGGCTGCGACCCTTTCTCCGCCCACTCCTGCTGCCTGATTCATTGGGTTCTGTCATCAAAAAGGACCCTCATCATCCAGGATACGCTCACTTCTCATTACCACCAACAGGGAGGGGCTATACACTCAACAATTCAGGAATAGCTTCTTTCCCTCTGCCATCAGATTTTAAACAGTCCATGAACCCACGAACACTGCTTCAATATTATCCTTCTGCGATTTTTATTTTATTTTTTATTGTAACTTGCAGTAATTTATATATTGCGCTGTACCATTGCTACAAAACAACAAATGTTATGACACACAGTTTGTCAGTGACAATAAATCTAATCCCTGATTCCAGCACCTGCGATCGTTTCAAAGTCAAAGTGAATTTATTATCAAAGTATATATCTGTCATCACGTAGTACCTTGAGATTCAGTTCCTTGCAGGCATCTTCAGGAAAATAAAGAAATACAGCTGAATTTATGAAAACCTACACATAAGCAGAGACTGACAAACAACCGATGTGCAAAAGGAGATAAATTGTGCCAATAAAAAAATCAGTAATACTGAGAACAAACGTACTGGAAATGGCTTTAAACGATCTTGAATCCTAAATCTTGTAGACTCATGAGCTTGTAGGGTCCTTGAACGTGAGCCTGTAGCCTGTGGAATCAGGTGCGTGAGGTTACCCAAGCTAGTTCAGGCTCCTGATGGCTGAAGAATAATTCCTGAGCCTGGTGATAAGGTACCTAAGGCTTCTGTATCTCCTGCGTGAAGGTAGCAGCAGTAGCGAGCCTGGCTTGGATGCTGTGGGTTCTCGATGATGCAAGCTGCTTTTTTGTGACAATGTGCTCGATGGCGGGGAGCGCTTTTCCTGTGATGGACTGGGCTGTATCCACCTCTTTCTGTAGACCTTTCCATTCCTGGGCATTGGTGGTTTCATACCAAGCCATGATGCAACGGACAACATCCATAGAAGTTCATCAAAGTTTTAGGTGACATGCTAAACATCCAAGAAAGTAGATCCACTCTGGTCCCAAGACACATCTGCTGATATGATAACACCAATCCCCTAATGAGGACTGACTCGTGCAATTATGTGTCTCCAAATGGGAAAAGGAGTCTTCAGTTATGCTGCTCAGGCCTGTAATCCCATTTGTAGCCTCAGCACTTTCCTGAAAGTTCCTCATAACTGTTGACTCTCTTGTCTAACTCAGTCTTTGATCGATTCAATAAGCCAGCTCTCTGGATAGAGAGTTCCAAGGATACACACCTCTCCAAGAGAAGCAATCCCTTCTCATCTTTGTTATAAGCAGGCAACTCTTCATCATGCCCGCTGTTGTTCTAGATTCTGCCCCACACATCTGCATTTGTAAGTTGGTTTATTACTGTCACCTGTAGTCAAGTTAAGTCAAGTCAAGTCGCTTTTTATTGTCATTTCGACCATAACTGCTGGTACAGTACACAGTAAAAACGAGACAACGTTTTCAGGACCATGGTGCTGCATGAACAATACAAAAACTGCACTGACCTACGTAAAACAACACAAAAACTACACTAGACTACAGACCTGCACAGGACTGCATAAAGTGCACAAAACAGTGCAGGCATTACAATAAATAATAAACGAGACAATAGGCACAGTAGAGGGCAGCAAGTTGGTGTCAGTCCAGGCTCTGGGTATTGAGGAGTCTGATGGCTTGGAGGAAGAAACTGTTACATAGTCTGGTCGTGAGAGCCCGAATGCTTCGGTACTTTTTGCCAGATGGCAGGAGGGAGAAGAGTTTGTATGAGGGGTACGTGGGGTCCTTCATAATGCTGTTTGCTTTACGGATGCAGCATGTGGTGTAAATGTCTGTAATGGCGGGAAGAGAGACCCCGATGATCTTCTCAGCTGACCTCACTATCCGCTGCAGGGTCTTGCGATCCGAGATGGTGCAATTTCCGAACCAGGCAGTGATGCAGCTGCTCAGGATGCTCTCAATACAACCTCTGTAGAATGTGGTGAGGATGGGGGGTGGGAGATGGACTTTTCTCAGCCTTCGCAGAAAGTAGAGACGCTGCTGGGCTTTCTTTGCTATGGAGCTGGTGTTGAGGGACCAGGTGTATAGTGAAAATATTTGTTCACATACCATTCATATGCACTCTGTAGCTGTCTATCCACGGCCTCCTCTACTGTAAAGATGAAGCCGCACTCAGCTTGGAGGAACAACACCTTATATTCCGTCTGGGTAGCCTCCAACCTGATGGCATGAACACTGACTTCTCTAACTTCTGTTAATGCCCCACCTCCCCCTCGTACCACATCCGTTATTTATTTATATACACACATTCTTTCTCTCACTCTCCATTTTCTCCCTCTGTCCCTCTGACTATACCCCTTGCCCATCCTCTGGGCTTCCCCACTCCCCCTTTTCCTTCTCCCTGGGCCTCCTGTCCCATGATCTTCTCATATCCCTTTTGCCAATCACCTGTCCAGCTCTTGGCTCCATCCCTCCCCCTCCTGTCTTCTCCTATCATTTTGGATCTCCCCCTCCCCCTCCCACTTTCAAATCTCTTACTATCTCGTCCTTCAGTTAGTCCTGACGAAGGGCCTCGGCCTGAAATGTCGACTGTACCTCTTCCTAGAGATGCTGCCTGCCCTGCTGCGT
This sequence comes from Mobula hypostoma, assembly GCF_963921235.1. NCBI lineage: Eukaryota > Metazoa > Chordata > Chondrichthyes > Myliobatiformes > Myliobatidae > Mobula > Mobula hypostoma. The sequence continues at coordinate 91,637,709 of NC_086109.1, forward strand.
TCACCAGCAACTTCGATGTGTGTAGCCACTTTACTAGGTAGCTCCTGTACCTAATAAAGTGGGCACTGAATTTGTTCATGGTCTCCTGCTGCTGTAGCCTATCTGCTTCAATGTTCAACATATTGTGCATTCGGAAATGCCCTTCTGCACATCACTGCTGTAATATGTGGTTACTTCAGTTACTGTCATCTTTCTGTCAGCTTGAACCAGTCTGGCCATTCTCCTCTGAGGAACTCAGCAGGTCAGGCAGCATCTATGGAAATGAATGAACAGTTGACGTTTCAGGCCAAGACCCTTCTTCAGGACTGGGAAGGAAGGGGGAAGAAGCCAGAATAAGAAGGTGGAGGAAAGGAAGGAGGACAGGATAGAAGGGTGAATGTTTACCCCCTCACCTGGCATCACCTATCACCTGCCACTTTGTACTGCTTCCCCACCCCTCGCCTTCTTATTCTGGCCTATCTATCACCATTTACAAACTCTATATCCTCCTCACTATTTTTGCTTTGTCACTCACACATACATTTAATATAAAGGCAATCTTTTCATCCTCGAGATTCTTTATGGTTGACATAGCTGGGGAGTTAGTAGGGATAAGCTCCCACTACCTATTAAATGCTCCCAATGATGTGCATCTCAGATAGCCTCTGACAACCACCTTTAGCTCCTGGCCCTCACGGTGATGCTTAGCTACTAAGCCTGGCTGAACCGTTCCTACTGACAGGAGAAGGGGCAAAGGCGGGTTACTGGCGCCTTAAAACCAGTCACTTTGGGCAGATGGTGCTCGTGCCGTGGTTGGCAGCTCATCTAGGAGAAGGAAAACTCTGATCCCAAACCTCCACTGCCTTGCAGCTATAGCCACTCATGGGGAAGGCCCCGGGAGTAAAGCCCAAGGAAAAATCCAGAGATGGAGACCCTAAGGTAGTCCGAGACTGAGTCCAACGCTGACTGGCACCTCCGGCGATGCAACTGGTGCCAAACTGTGTCAGTCTATGCCATCCCTTTGGATTCATCAGCTGCATGGAGAGGGGGAGCCTGATGCATGAGCAACAGCTTGCTCTCCACATTGTACTGCCCTGGTTTGCGTAGTCTGCTAGGATGCAACATCCACGGTCAACCCTGATCAGTGGAGGGCCTGATAATAAAGGCAACGTTGAAGAAGAGCCATAATCCATTTATTGATTGATTGATTGATTGATTGATTGATTGTATTTGCATAGTTTGTCTTTGTTTGCACGTTGGTTGTTTGTCAGGTCTTTGTTTGCAGTTTTTCATTGTTTCTATCGTATCTTTTTCTTCTACAGCGAATGCCTGCAAGTAAATGAATCCTCGGGTAGTATACGGTGACATGTATGTAATTGGATAATAAATTTACTTTGAACTTTGAAATAAGTTCGGACGGAAATGCAGAGGAATTCTTTAGGCAGAAGGTGGTGAATCTGCGGAATTCATTGCCACAGGGGACTGTGGAGGCCTCGTCATTGGGTTTATTTAAGGCGGAGATTGATCAGTACTTCCTTGGTCAGGGGTTTAGGAGTTTCTGGGAGAACATAAGAAATAGGAGCAGGAGTAGGCCACCTGGCCCGTCGAGCCTGCTCCACCATTCAATAAGATCATGGCTGATCTGACCATGGACTCATCTCCACCTACCTGCCTTTTCCCCATAACCCTTAATTCCCCTACTATGCAAAAAAAGGCAGGAAAATGGTGTTGAAATTAAAACAGCCATGATTGAAGGTGAAGCAGACTCGATAGGCTGGATGGACTATTTATTTATTAAGATACAGCGTGGAATAAACCCTTCTGGCCCTTCGAGCCGCAACACCCAGCAACACCTCCCCCCCGATTTAATCCTAATCACAGGACAATTTACAATGGCCAATTAACCAACCAACTGGTACGTTCTTGGACTGTGGAAGGAAACTGGAGCACCTGGAGGAAACCCATGCGGTGACGGAGAGAACGTACAAACTCCTTACCGGGAGCGGAGGTGACAGGAATTGAACCCGGGTCGCTGGTACCGTGAAGCGTTGTGCTAACCAACACTAACACAAACCAATCTTCTGTCCTTGGACTCACTTTACACTGCACGCTGTTGGAGCAGTGCTGCCAGGATAAGCAAGGACACGACCACCCAGCCAACACACTTTTTGTCCCTCTTCCCTCGGGAAGAAGGCTCAGGAGCTTGAAGACTCGTACGGCCAGATTTGGGGACAGCTTCTTTCCAACTGTGATAAGACTGCTGAACGGATCCTGACCCGGATCTGGGCCGTACCCTCCAAATATCTGGACCTGCCTCTCAGTTTTTTTTTTGTACTACCTTACTTTCCCTTTTCTATTTTCTATTTATGATTTATAACTTAAATTTTTAATATTTACTATCGATTTGTAATCCAGGGAGCGGGAAGTGCAGAATCAAATATCGCTGTGATGATTGTACGTTCTAGTATTAATTGTTTGGCGACAATAAAGTAAAGTAAGGTAAAGTAACCCCTATGCTACCATGCCACCCTAATTCTGCTCCTATATCTCACTGTTTAAGTCCCTTGAGCCACAGATCTGACACCCTACATCACACTGTGATCATAAGAGGCTGTTTAAAAACAAGGGCAAAGATTTAGCCTCATAGCTCCTAAAGCCAAAGTGCTATAAAGTTAAACTTTAGCCCAATACCTTAAATAATAAAGTACATCAGGGAATTTAGTGGGGAACGAACCATTCGTTGACGACCAGACAATGATAAAAATGTCCTATCCAGTTGCTCTGGAATAATCTATCATTGTTCTTATAATTTGTAATGGAGAAGGTTTTTTCAGTGTGCTCCTTGTAACCTTGGCATTTTGCCACCTCCTTTGTGTTCCCTTTGTAAACAAGTCCTCTGTTAAAGATAAAATCCCCCTTACAGTGCCCCATTCTAAGCATTCAAAGGCAGAACTAGTCACAGATATTTGGCATGGCCTCAGAATCTGAAGCAGACTCGTGCAAGTGTCCCACTCAACCTGCTCTTGTCACATCCAGCCACAGACCCTTGAGAAAGGATTATTGTGTACTTTGGCATCCTGAACAGTGGACTCTCGATCTGGTTTGAATCCCTTCCCAATTTATCGACGTTCGAGCAGTGATCTCTGTGGACTGGTCAATGACCTAGAGCTGTACAGCACATGAGCAAGCCCTTCGGCCCATCTCTCTTTGACTCACCCACAGTCTCAGTCGGCCCACTCAAGGCTGCTTTAGGAGATCGCTCTTCTGGTGCCTGTTAAGTTTCTTAACTTCAAAACATTAAACCAATTCAAAGGAAGACACGGGAGTCAGAAATGTGGGTCTAACATTAAGTTTACGTTAAGCGAGGCACAGTCATATCGTGGCAGTGTGATGACATATGCAATTCGTGTAACTCATAATGAATGATTTAAACACACAAGAAAGCTTGATCAAACAATATATATGCAAGATTACTCAAATACTACTGAAATATTAAATACACAGCAGAATCATTGGATTATGTTTTAAATTCCCCAATGATATACACTAATGTATGTGTGCGCGTGTGTATTTGTGCATGTGTGTCTGTGTGAGTACATTTTTATGCATGCACGTACATGCGTGTGTGAATATCAAGTCAAGTTCATTGTCACTTAACTATATACGTGTATATAACATACAGCATGTAATGCATATAGAAATAAGACAATGTTTCTCCAAACCAGTGTGTAAAGCGCAGTAGTACACATAACACAATAACTTATGAAGGTAAGGATAAAATCTCCAGAGGAATCAGAATCAGGTTTTAATATCACCGACAAATGTCGAGAAATGTGTTAACTTTACAGCAGCGGTACAATGCACTACATGGTAAATAAATATAGAGAATAAACTGAGTTACAGTAGATATATATATACATAGGTCTATTAAATAGCTAAGTTAAACTAAGTAGTGCCAAATAACAGAAATAAAAACTATCACACATAAATAACAAACTAAAGTACATAAATTAAATACTGTAAGGCACGAACAGATAACACTTCAAAGACGATGCGGCAGGGAGTTTAGAAGCCCAAGGGCCTGAAGGAAGAAACTTTTTCCCAACCATGACCGTTCTTGTGTGTGTGTGTGTGTGTGTGTGTCTGTGTGTGTGTGTCTGTGTGTGTGTGTGTGTGTGTGTGTGTGTGTGTGTGTGTGTGTTTGTGTGTGTGTGTCTGTGTGTGTGTGTGGAGGTGGGGGGGATCACAATTGCAGCAGGGAAGATAGAGGGGATATAATTGGAGACGATGATTTCACTGGAAAACTGAAGTGGTGAGGAATGGCTTGGAACAATGGAGGCCAAGGGGAGATGGAACTGAGGTGGATAAAATCTCAAGGATCCTACAGGCAGTAAGTAAGGGCTTCAATAAAGAGGTCAAAAAGCAGGGGTCATTGATCTAAAATACTGAGGCCCTCCATTGGTTGGAGTCACCCATGGATGTTGTGTCCTACCTGTCTATGTGATACGCAAGCCAAGGCAGTACAATATGGACAGCAAGCTATTGCCCGTGCATCAGGCCCCCCGTCGCCACACAGCCAATCAATCCAATGGAATGGCAGACAATGACACAGTTTGCCTCAGCTGCTTCACAGGAGTAGCCAGTCAGCTTTGAACTCAACATCGGACTGCCTTAGGGACTCCAGCTCCGGAATTTTCCCTCGGGGTTTACCCTCATAGATTTCCCATGAGTGGGTGTAGCTGCAAGGCAGCGGAGATCTTAGATTAGAGTTTTCCTTCTCCTAGATGAGCTGCCGACTATGGCTGATAAGCCCCATCTGCCTGAAGCGACTGGTTTTAAGGTGCCAGTAACCCTAATCTAAAGTAAATGATTAAGTAATCAGAGGGAAAATGAAGAAAGAAACAAATTTCTTTCCCACTTTCCCATCAACTACTATCCCCAGATTCTGACACTAGCTGACTGACAAGGGACAATATGGAATGGTCAATTAATGTCACAAACAGCAACCAGTTGGCCTATCAACTTTGGCATGTGGGAAGAAACCAGAGCACTGGGGGAAACCTACATGGACAAGGGGAGAACGTGCAGACTCCATACAGTCAGCACCGGAGGTCAGGATCGAACCCGGGTCTCTGAGACGGTGGAGCAGAAGCTCTTCTCACTGTGCCACTGTGATGACTGCAGGTGAGAGGGTGCCGAGGAGATTTACCAGGATGCTGTCTGGACTAGAGAGCATGTCTTACGATGAGAAGTTGAGCAGAGGTGACGATAGAGGTGTGCAAGGTGATAAGAGATGCATTTAGAGTGGACAGCCAGTGTCACTCTCCCAGGGCTAATATGAGAAGGCATCATTTTGAGGTAATTATAGGGGGATGTCAGAGGTAGTTTTTTACACAGAGAGTATTGAGGGTGTGGAACATACTACTAGGGAGTGGTGGTAGAGGCAGATACATTCAGTATCGTCATTATGTGCCTGATCACATGATGTCGGCAATCATGGTCTTCCATCTGTCCATGGCCATAATTGTTCTCAGCAAATGGTTTGCCATTGCCTTCTTCTGGGCAGTGTCTTTACAAGACGGGTGACCCCAGCCATTATCAATACGCTCCAGAGATTGTCTGCTTGGCGTCAGTGGTCGCATAACCAGGACTTGTGATCTGCACCGGCTGCTCATACGACTATCCACCACCTGCTCGCATGGCTTCATGTGACCCTGAAGGGGAGTGGGGGGCTAAGCAGGTGCCACACCTTGTCCAAGGGTGCCCTGCGGGCTAGTGGAGGGAAGGAGTGCCTCAAACCTCCTTTGGTAGGCGTATCGCCACTCTTCCACCCATACATTGGAGGGATTCAAGGGATTCTTAGATAGAGAAATAAATGATAGAAAAATAAAGAGCTATGTAGGAGGGAAGGGTTAGATTGATCTTAGAGGAGGTTGGCACAATATCATATATTGTTCTATTTCAATTCAATTAATTCAATTGAGACAATATAACTGCCAGGTCTAGGTCACAGGCACCCGTACATGTTCACAACTGCAGCTAGTGGGCACCAACTGGAAACAAGTATCTCGGCCAATTACTTCACTCCCCTTCTGGGAATGAAGTTAGTTTCGGCCAACCTGAGAAGCTTTCCTACCTGGGACTCTCTGCTTTGCCAGGGAATCACAGATTTCATGGGAACTTAGTCACAGAACAAGGAAAGAGGAGTGTCACTTAACAATTCACAGATCAGGATACCGAGGTCTATTTGTGTGACCAATGTCCTCAGGGACTGATAACCTTGAATTTATGAGATTCAAGATTCAAGATTGATTAATGTCCTTTCCAGTACATAAATTAAAGGAGACGAAATAGATTTTACTCTGGCACAACAAAAACTCAATAAAATAATGAATACAATAATAAAAATGACACAATATATATAAATATATAAGATAGCTTATATACATAAATTGTATGTCTATAAAATGATGCTAGGCACAGGAGTGTCTGTACATAAGGTGACTCTGACAGGAAATGATTAAGTAGTGGTGGTTGGGGGTGTGGTGGGCTGGATTAGTGGGTGAAGGTGTTGATCAGCCTTACTGCTTGGGGAAAGTAACTATTTTTGAGCCTGGTGCTCCCGGCATAGATGCTACGTAGCCTGATTGGTGTGGGACAAACAGACTATGAGCAGGGTGGGTGTGACTGGCCCTCTTCCGGCACCTTTCTGTATCTATATCCTTGATGGTGATGCGTTGGACAATTTTGGATACCTGTTTACCTGCTTAGGTAAAGATCAGGAATAAGATTGTTCAATTTTCTCTGTTTACCCAACGAGGGTACATTGGCAAAGTTCTTTCATTTGAAACCGTAGAACTTTTTGCCTTATTTAAAGTTCCATTTCCCCACTTTGCCTGCAATTGTTTTGTTTAATTGTTAAACATTTCCCTTTTTTAATCCTCCTGGAAATGTATAGGGCATTGCCTGGTAAAGCAGGAATTAAAAGTCATGTTCCCTGAGTTTTCTAAAAAAAAAAGTCAATGTTCAGACGAGCTCTGAGTCCGAGGAATCCATAATTGAGAGCAAAGACAAGATGGAGGAGATACTCGGCAGGACAGGCACCATCTGTGAAGGGAGATAGAAAGTCAATGATTCGAGTCGAGATCCTTCATTTGGATTGAGAGTTAGAGGTGGAGCAAGAACTAGCCAATGATAGGTGGTTCCAGGAGAGGAGGGTGTTACACAGATGGAGGAGGGTGTTAGACAGATGGAGGAGGGGAGGCTACAGTTCCCAACCACACCCTGTGTCACTGAAGGCCAGCAATATCATAAAGGATGGCCCCCCCTCCCCACCCTGCTTATGGACTGTTTGTCCCACTCCCATCAGGGAGGAGGCCACATAGCATCTACTCCAGGACCAGCAGACTCAAAAACAGGTGCTTTCCCCCAAGCTGTCAGGCTGATCAACACCCCCATCCATATAACCATCCCACCGCTTTCCCCACAACATCAGCCACTCGTCTCCACAGTTTCTCAGCACCCTGCATCCCCCATGCACTGCCACTTTACACTCACACTCCATATCTCACACCTACACTGACTCGGGCACTGTCTTACTGTGGTTTCATATGCCTGCTGCAACCGAGAAGAGTTTCTCTTGCCTAGATTCACTTTACATGCATACATACATAAGAAAAAGAGCTTAGAAAAATGGAGGGCTGTGCACTAAGGAAATTCTAGGCAGTCTCTAGGGTAGGTTACATGGTCGGTACAACATTGTGGGCCGAAGGGCCTGTAATGTGCTGTAAATTTCTATGTTCTATGTTCTATGAAATAGGAGCAGGAGTCGGCCATCTGGCCCGTCGAGCCTGCTCCGCCATTCAATAAGATCATGGCTGATCTGACCATGGACTCATCTCCACCTACCTGCCTTTTCCCCATAGCCCTTAATTCCCCTACTATGCAAAAAGCTATCCAACCCTACCTTAAGTGTATTTACTGAGGTAGCCTCCACTGTTTCATTGGGCAGAGAATTCCACAGATTCACCACTCTCTGGGAAAAGCAGTTCCTCCTCATCTCCATCCTAAATCTACTCCACTGAATCTTGAGGCTATGTCCCCTAGTTCTAGTCTCACCTACCAATGGAAACAACTTTCCTGCCTCTATCTTATCCCTTTCATAATTTTATATGTTTCTATAAGCTCTCCTCTTATTCTTCTGAATTCCAGTGACTACAGTCCCAGGCGACTCAATCTCTCCTCATAGTCTAACCCCCCTCATCTCTGGAATCAACCTGGTGATCCTCCTCTGTACCACCTCCAAAGCCAGTATATCCTCTCTCAAGTAAGGAGACCAGAACTGCATGCAGTTCTCCAGGTGTGGCCTGGCCCAGTTGCAGCATAACCTCCTTCCTCTTAAGTTCAATCTCTCTAACAATGAAGGCCAATGATGGTACTATTTCCTTTTTGACAGCCTGCTGCACCTGTAAACCAGCCTTTTGTGATTCATGAACAAGCTCTCCCAAGTCCCTTTGCACTGCAGCGTGCTGCAATTTTTTACCACGTAAATAATAAACTGCTCTTTCTTTTTCCCTTCCAAGGTGGATGACCTTGCATTTACCAACATTGTACTCCATATGCCAGACCCTTGCCCACTCACTTAACCTATCTATATCTCTCTGCAGACTCTCCATAACTTCTGCCCAGTTTGCTTTTCCACTCAAGTTAGTATCATCAGCAAACTTAGATACATTACACTTGGTGCCCTCTTCCAGATGGTTAATGTATATTGTGAACAGTTGTGGGCCCAGCACTGACCCCTGTGGCACATCACTCACCACTGATTGCCAACCAGAGTAACACCCATGTATCCGAACTCTCCGCTTTCTATTACTAACCAATGCTCTATCCATGCTAATTTATCACCCCCAACTCTATATATCCTTATTTTATAGATAGGTCTTTTATGTGGCATCTTATTGAACACTTTCTGGAAATCCAAGTAAATAATGTCCATCTGTTCCCCTCTATCCTCTGCACTCATTATATCCTCAAAGAACTCCAGTAAGTTTGCGAAACAGGCCTTGCCTTTGCTGAATCTATACTGCGTCTGCCTGATGGATCCATTTCTTTTCCAGATGCCTCGCTATTCCTTCTCTAATGATAGCTTCAAGCATTTTCCCAACTACAGATGTTAAACTAACTGGCCCATAGTTACCTGCCTTTTGCCTACATCCTTTTTTGAATAGTAGCGTGATATTTGCTATCTTCCAATCCGCTGGGACCCTGCCCAGAGTACAGAGAATTTTGGTACATCATCAACAAGGCCTCTACTATAACTTCTGCCATCTCTTTCAGTACCCTGGGATGCATTCCATCAGGACCAGGGGACTTACCTATCTATCTTCAGGCGCACACTACCTCTTTAGTGATACAGTCAGTCTCCGTATATAAGCTAGTCTTAAGACATCCCTTTAGAGCAGGAGGAATTCATTTAGCCAGAGGGTGGGGGATCTCCGAATCAGAATCAGGTTTAATATCATTGGCATATGTTGTGAAATTTGTTGTTTTTGTGGCAGCAGTGTAATGCAATACATAATAAAAACTATGAATTACAGTAAGTATATATATATAAATAATTGTGTGGGCACGTGGCCAAGTGGTTAAGGCATTGGACTAGCAACCTGAAGGTCGTGAGTTCGAGCCTCAGCCGAGGCAATGCATGTTGTGTCCTTGAGCAAGGCATTTAATCACACGTTGCTCTGTGACGACACTGCTGCCAAGCTATATGGGTTCTAATGCCCTTCCCTTGGACAACATTGGTGTCGTGGAGAGGGGAGACTTGCAGCATGGGCAACTGCTGGTCTTCCATACAACCTTGCCCAAGCCTGCGCCCTGGAGAGTGAAGACTTTCCAGGCGCAGATCCATGGTCTCGCAAGAGTAACGGATGCCTTTACTTATATAAATAATTAAATTAAATAAGTCATGCAAAAACAGAAATAAAAAAGTAGTGAGGTAGTGTTCGTGGGTTCAATGTCCATTTTGAAATCGATGGCAGAGGGAAAGAAGCTGTTCCTGGATCATTGAGTGTGTGCCTTCTGTACCTCCTCCCCAATGGTAGAAATGAGAACAATGCACGGCCTGAGTGATGGGGATCCTTCATGATGGATGCTGCCTTTTTGAGGGATTGCTCCTTGAATATGTTCTGGATTCTACGGAGGCTAGTGCCCATAATGGAGCTGACTAAGTTTACAACTCTCTGCAGCTTATTTCGATCCTGTGCAGGCAGTAGCCCCCTGTCTACCCTCCCCTCGACACCAGATGGTGATACAGCCAGATAGAATGCTCTCCATGGAACATCTATCAAGTATTTTTGTTGACATACCAAATGTCCTCAAACTCCAAATGAAATACCGCCTCTGTTGTGCCTTTTTATGTTGGGTGCAGGTTAACACCCAGGAACTTTTAAATGCTCAGTCTTTCCACTTCTGACCCCTCTCTGAGGATTGGTGTGTGTTCCCTTGTCTTACCTTTCCTGAAAGTCCACAATCAGTTCTTCGGTCTTACTGAGATTGAGTACAATGTTGTTGCTGCAACCCCATTCAGTTAGCTGATGTTTCATCACCATCTGAAATTCTGCCAACTATAATTGTATCATCAGTAAATTTATAGGTGCCATTTGAGTTGTGCCTAGCCACACAGTCACGGGTGTAGAGAGAATAGAGCAGAGGCCTACGCGCGCACATCCCTGAGGCACACCAGTCGATTGTCAACAAGGTGGAGATGTTATTTGTGGTTCTGCACAGATTGTGGTCTTCCGGTTAGGAAGTCGAGGATCCAGTTGCAGAAGGAGGTACAGAGGCCCAGGTTCCGGTGCTGTTTGATCAGAACTTTAGGAGTGATTGTGTTAAATGCTGAGCTGTAGCCAATAAACAGCAGCCTGACATACATATTTGTACTTTCCAGGTGATCTCAAGCTGCATTAAGAGCCAATGAGATCGCATCGGCCATAGACCTACAGTGGCAATAGACCAATTGCAGGGGGTACAGGTCCTTGCTGAGACAGGGGTTAATGGAAGCCATAACCAATCTATCGAAGCACTTGATGTGAGTGTGACTGGACGATAGTCTTTTAGGCAGCTCACCCAGCTCTTCTCGGGGCACTTGTATAATTGCTGCCCTTTTGAACTTTGTGGAATTTATTGCCACAGCCGACTGTGGAGGCCAATTCATTAGGTATATACAAGCGGAGGTTGATAGGTTCTTGATTGGTAAGGGTGTTAAAGGTTATGGGGAGAAGGCAGGAGAATGGGCTTGAGAGATAATAAATCAGCCATTATGTTATAGCAGAGCAGATTTAATGGGATGAATGGCCGAATCCAGCTCCTACGTCTTTTGATCTTATGGACTTTATATGCAGCCGCACCCAACAGTTACTTGGACATTGTGTTTTATTGGATTGCTTTTACGTTTGTATGTATTGTCCTTTTTATGCTTATTGTATTTTTTATGCTGCTTCAGATCCGGAGTAACAACCACTTCATTCTCCTTTACACTCGTATACTGACAATAAGTGATCTTGAATCTTGAATCGGAGGCCAATTCCTGGAGCCCCTGGATTCGCAGTAAAAAATAAAGAGCACACTGCCTGGAAGGGAGCAAAGGAAAATGGCGTTTCCCCCGTGCAGAATGCAGGTCTGCAGCCCTTCTGCAAGCTGTGCTGAGTTGGCAGGAGTTATGCTGGGTGCCTTTGTTTACTAGACGGTAAACAAGTGCCCCTCAATTTTCAAAGCTTTACAGACCATAACAGTAGCATTGCTGGGACGCAAGGTGCCCCCAGGCTGCCAGTGAGTTTACAATACTGAGTGTAATTGCCTCATAATGAGTATCTACTGTGGACAAAACTGGCCACGGAAAGCACACATCCTTAATTTTAGTTCTTTAGGAAAGAGCACTCATGTATACTGTACCTCCTCAGACTTCTACTAAACAGTCAGACATTTTTAAAGCTTTATACATCGGCTCCTAAAGTGCGCTGTCCTGGAAGTAGAGGCTTCAGAACACTGTAGTGGGAACCATTAACAGTTGACAAACACAGTTAAAAAAGAGTTGGGTTTCTTTCTAAAAGGTTTTCAACATCTGGTTTGCGCTGTGCTCTTGAGGCTCCTCCAAGGCCGACCGTAATTTACAATCCAATTAGAACAGCTACTTTATATTGCCTCTGTCATTACTTAGAACTGGCTACTCAGTCTGAGCTTATTTCCTCTGTAATTGCTTGAAGCCCAGAATCGATCAGCTCGGGAAACTATTCTGACAGCTGATCTCATAGAAACGGAGAAATGATGCAACGTGAGAAGGCAGTTCGGTCCGTTGAGCCTAGGTTGACACTTTGAAAGAGCTCTCCTATTAGTCTCGCTCCAAGTAATTACCCAATTCTCATTTCATTGTTAGATCTGCTTCCACCGCCCTCTCGGGCAGTGTGTGCCACATCACAGCGACTCACAAACAACATAAACAAAACAACCAAAAAAATGGTTTCCTCATGTCGAGGTAGCTCCTCCTGCCAATACCCTGCTGCACAACTATTCCATTTTATTTATCCTTTCAAACGCGTTCTCCTGCTTACTGACTACTTTTACGGCCGGTACTAAATCTTCTCTCAAGTTAAGTTGCGGTGGGGGAAACAGATTAATTTGCAGAGTCCAACCAAGTAATTAGCCCTTTTCGAATGTTACCTTCTTCTGTCAATGTTTAGCATTGAATGTTAAAACACAGAGTAGGGCACTTAACCCATCAAGTTGGCACGACTCCTTTGGTAAAGACTTTTTATAAATTTCCTCCTTTCTTACTTTTTGTTCAGTAAAGAATGTTGGCTTCAACTTGCCTGGAACCTCAGGCAGAAGAGTGATCATGCTCATAGCATTTCTGGATAATTATGAAAGCCTTGCATTGCTATTCTGTCTTGCATTATCCCAAGACGTACCAAATCAATTCAAAACCAATGAAGTATTAAGTGTATTTGGTGCTGTAGAGTTAGGGAGTCATATAGTACTGAAACAGACTCTTTGGCCCACAACTTCTATACTGACTATTGTCTCTCCGTCTGTCTAGGTACCATATCCGATGAGGACTTTGGTGAGCATGGTTTTCCATATAGATCTATCCTTCATTTTTTGGATGACTTCCATTTCCTCGATGTGTAGCCACCTGGCTATGCTTTTGATGTACGTAAGCCGAGGTCTTCCTCTAGGTTTGCTCCCCTCAATCTTTCCAAAGTGTATGAGTTTTTCTAGTTCATCTTTCCACATGACATGTCCTAGGAATCTGAGTTATCTTTCTCTTATTGTTGGTACGAGTGATCGAACTGCTTGGGCTCTTCTGAGAACTTCTTCATTTGATGTGTGTGTGGTCCATGATATTTTTAACATTCTCCTGTAGAACCATAATTCAGCTGCTTCTAGTCTCTTTTCCATTGCTGGAGAAATGGTCCAGCATTCACTTCCATAAGTTACTGACTATTGTACCCATCTATATTCATTCCAGTTACCCACGTTACGTCCAGTGCCTTCTAGGCTCAGGAAATTGAGGACGTCTTTAAAAGGCGGTGCGTCAAGAAAATGGCATCCAGCATTTAGAACTTTCAGTATCCAGGACATCTCAGGGCTAACAACCCTGAATGGTAAAACAAAATTGTTACATTTGAGTGCGATGGCATTCCTCAGTCTCCACCCGGGACTTGAATGACTGACGGTAGTGAAAACCGAGAGGAAGCTACTGACACAATGAACACCACCAGAGATGGAGGACCTTTGTTGTTTCCCTAAACACCAGTGACATAACGGACAGTAAGTAAGTACTACCCAGTACATGCCCTTTCCACAGTGCTACCATTGGGAAGGAGCTAGGCAGAAGCCTGAAGACCCACACTCAACCTCTTCCCCTCCACCATCAGATTCCTGAACAATCCATGGGCACGAACTTCCTACTTCTCTTTTGTGTTATTTATCTATCTACTGTATTTATTATTTTTACTGTGACAGTAATGTTTATGCCACTGAACCACAAATTTCATGACATATCGACTTCAACAATCAACTTTATTCATTTACATTAAATGTTTTAGAAATTTGCTGCGGTGTTTTGGTCAGGGTGTGACATGTGTGACGAGAATACACATAGATTAAGATGTTAGCTGTCCTGTGCTGGCACCAGTGGGATCAGCAGTTGGTCTGCCACCTGTCTTCAGGAGAAAGAGAGATAAGGAAAACAATGGAGCAGCATTTGGAGATGTTAATGAAGGGACGGGAGAGTTTAACGGAAGGATAGCTGTCAAGATCGTCTCCCCCTTTGAACCCTGAACTGTTTGAAGTGAGGGACAAGTTCACTAAGGCAAGACACACACGACACCACGAGGTAATGAGACCCTGGAAGCGGTGCGCCTCCCATAAGTCGGTGGGAAGTTTTGGAGGGCTGGTCGCAGGACCAAGCCATAGATGCACAGGGTGGAAAGGCACGATCGGCAGGAACCTGGTGTGTGTGTCCGCCCTTGCCTGTGTGCCAGGTTCACCGCAGAGAAACGATCGTATCTGGAAACGGAGGGGTCACGGTCGGTGACCTCAGAAGACATCACAAAGGGCTCGCCCGAAAGCTGACTGCGAAGAATATCGAAGGTCTGTGTGGAAGCCGTTTGAATATTCATTCGTTTTTGCTCTCTCTCTCCTTCCTCCCACTGTCCATCTCCCACGGCAGTGATTACTGTGAACTGAACTGAATTCAATTGAACTGAACTTTGTGTCACTTTGAAACTGGTCATTTACCCCTAGACGACGATAGAGCTTGATTGATCCTGTTATCCTAATTCTGTGTACATGTGTGTTTATCATTGCTGAACTGTTGCATTCATTATCCTTTTGATTAGAGTACTGTGTTGCTTGTTTCTTTAATAAAACTTTCTTAGTTCTAGTAATCCAGACTCCAACTGAATGATCCATTTCTGCTGGTTTGGCAACCCAGTTACGGGGTACGTAACATAAGTGGGGTTCTCGTCCGCGATTTTGAACGCTAAATTTGGGACGGAGTAAATTGATTGGGTCAAAATTCCCGAAAGAAAGAAAAGACAAACAGCAGAAATGGAGGCTGAGGAAATTATAAAGGCGCCGACCTTGGAGGCATTAGAGGATGCCAGGAAAACGGAATTGGTAGCTGTGGCCAAACGGTTGAATCTTGCTAAGGGGAAGTCGACAATGAGGAGAGAGGAGATACACAGAGCTATCGTAGAGCACTATGTATCTAAAGGTGTGTTTCCCCAAGGCCAGCTGGAGGTGGTGTCTATTGAAAAACCTGCTGGAGACGCGGTACAGGTGCAGCTTGAAAAACTGAGACTCGAGCATGAGTTCCGGGTACGGCAGTTAGAACACGAAGAGAAGCAGTTAGAAAGGCAGGAGAGAGAGTTAGAAAGGCGAGAGAAAGAGAAACAGTTAGAAAGGCAGGAGAAAGAGAAAGAGTTAGAAAGGCAGGAGAGAGAGAGAGACAGACAGACAGTTGGAGCGAGAGGAGAAACAGAGGGAAAGGGAATTCGAGCTGGAGAAGTTAAAGATAAGGGCAGAGCAGGGGCCTGTGCCGAACCAAGGTGGAGGGTTCCGGGCGACCCAGGAGGTTAGGCTGGTTCCCCCATTTGACGATACCGACGTGGATCGGTACTTTCTCCATTTCGAAAAAGTTGCTACAAGTCAGGACTGGCCGAGGGATAAGTGGGCTGTTTTGCTTCAGAGTGTACTGAAAGGGAAAGCCCAACAAGCTTACTCAGCTTTGTCCGGGGAAGATGCCCAGAGGTATGAGGTGGTGAAAGAGGCCATCCTCAGGATTTATGAGTTGGTCCTGGAGGCATACCGGCAGAGGTTCCGGAATGCGAGGAAGCAGTGGGACCGCACGTATTTAGAGTTTGCCCGTGAGATGCAGACATATTGTGAGCGTTGGTGCGCCTCGAAGGGGGTAGAGGGGGATTATGACAGACTACTACAGCTGATCCTGATTGAGCAGTTTAAAGGTTGTGTCCCTGAGGGTATGAGACCCTACCTCGATGAGAAAGAGGCAGCCACGTTAGCCGCAACTGCTAAGTTAGTGGATGAGTATGCATTGATGCATAAAATGAAGTTTGCCCCAAGTAAAGGCTACCAGAAGGGTAGTCAGGACGGCGGGGAGAGTCCGCCAGAAAAGTCAGAAAGTAAGCCGGGGACTAGTGAGAAGGATAAGGTAGACCAGGAGCAGTCTGGTAGGAAGTCTCCTGGGGTCGTCTGTTATAATTGCGGGAAAGTCGGACACTTTGCGTCCAAGTGCTTTGCCCCAAAGGAGACGGGAAAAGGAAAAACGGCGATTTTGACTGGCTGTATCGAGCTGGTAAACGAACTGCTAGGAGAGGAAAGGTCTGCCAAAGTTCAGGAAGGGCGCGAGAGGTTTATCTCGGCCGGATTGGTGTCAGTGAAGGAGGGGTTAAAACCAGTTCCAGTGCGGATCTGGAGAGACACGGGAACGTGTCAGTCATTGATATTGAAGAGTGTATTAGAGTTTAGCTCAGAGACCCAGACTGGGGAGGTCAGGGTCAAAGGTATTGGGGAAGGGACAGAGGCAGTCCCTTTGCACCAGATAAACTTACAAAGCAACCTGGTCTCTGGACTAGTCACGATCGGGGTGAGGCCCGAATTACCGATGAAAGGCGTGGAGGCCTTGCTCGGTAATGACCTCGCCGGGGGAATCGTGTTCCCAGCCGTGAGATTGACAGGTCAGCCTGCCAGCATTGAGGCCCCGCCCATGGACTCACAGGTTCATCACGGGACTGCCGAAGTAAATTTAGCTGAGACGTTTCTGCCAGCCTTGTACGAGAAGGGGGTAGAAAGTGAAAAGAAGGAGTGTAGTGAAACAAGAGGTAGTGAGGGAGCTGAGACAGACTTAGCATTAGCCAGGAAAGAATTTGTGCAGACGCAGGAGCGGGACGAGGGGCTGATGGTTTTGGCAGAGACAGCTCTCTCTGACGCAGAATTAAAAAGGGAACCAGTAGGCTATTGTGTGGAGGAGGAAGTGCTAAGGAAGAAAGGGAGACCAAGTGCTGTACCAATAGATGAGGAGTGGGGGGTGGTGCAAAAGAGTTATGGGGATGAGATTTTTAATCTGGCCCACACGGTACCCCCCGGTGGACATTTTGCAGTGCTGGAGGAAACAGTTGGTGGAATCATGAAAGAGGTTTACCGGCTGCACAGGAGGAAGGATGTTATTGATTATGGCAGACGCGAACTGAGATGGTCACAGGCTTTTGATATGCTAACAAACCTAGTCGGTGTTAGCGCAGAAATCAATGAAGCTAGGGTCCCCTGATAAGAGAAAAAAACCATTTTGAAAAGATGAGTATGGTACCGACCAGATGGGAGAAGGCTATTGTTTTGGTCAGCTCTGCTGATAAGGTCTCTCCCTTAATCCCCGAACAAAGCGACTCTTTAGGAGAAGTAATTAAACGACTCGCACACGTGTGTTTGATTGTCCCGAGGCGATGCAAAGAACTGGGACACTGGGTGGTGTTTGTTACGCTAGGTCAGCCTAGTGAGCAAAAGCCCTATAGAATGAGTAATTCAGTGACGAAAGGGCTGACGAACACAGAGGTGTGTATTGGCAATGTAATACGGCTGTCTGAAGCCAGCTTGATAGTGAACCTTGAAAAAAATGAGTTCGGCCACACGAAGGTCACTTATCTGGGAATTGTGGTGACACAGGGGCAGCTGGCAGCGATGCAAGCTAAAGTGTGGGCTATCTCTGACATCCCAACCCCAACAGACAAGAGGGTCCTCAGAAGGCTCTTGGAGATGGTGGGGTACTGTAGGAAGTTTTGCAATAACTCTGCAGTTACTACCCCTCCCCCTCCTACTAAGCCCTTGCGAGAGAAAACTAAGTCGGAATGGGACGACCCTTGTTATTGTGGTCCGGGACGAAACCCAATGAGAGGTTACATTGATCGCAATTCATCAGTGTTTTTGGCCACTATGAAGTTTGCTAAGTTGGAGCCTGGTCTAAGGAATTACTAATAACACATATAAAAGGAAGAGAAAATGTGATGGCTGACTGTCTGTCAGGTGTTGACAACTTGAAATTTGCTGTATTAGCCAAATAGCTGATAAAGATGTATATTTGTGTGTATCAAATAATGTATTCATGTTTGTAATTTTTACCCTGGTAAAAATCCTTAAAGGTGGGAGGTGTGACGAGAATACACCTAGATTAAGATGTTAGCTATCCTGTGCTGGCACCAGTGGGATCAGCAGTTGGTCTGCCACCTGTCTTCAGGAGAAAGAGAGATAAGGAAAACAATGGAGCAGCATTTGGAGATGTTAATGAAGGGACGGGAGAGTTTAACGGAAGGATAGCTGTCAAGATCGGCTCCCCCTTTGAACCCTGAACTGTTTGAAGTGAGGGATAGGTTCACTAAGGCAAGACACACACGGCACCACGAGGTAATGAGACCTTGGAAGCGGTGCGCCTCCCATAAGTTGGTGGGAAGTTTTGGAGGGCTGGTCGCGGGACCAAGCCATAGACGCACAGGGTGGAAAGGCACGATCGGCGGGAACCTGGTGTGTGTGTCTGCCCTTGCCTGGGTGCCAGGTTCACCGCAGAGAAACGATCGTATCTGGAAATGGAGGGGTCACGGTCGGTGACCTCAGAAGACATCACAAAGGGCTCGCCCGAAAGCTGACTGCGAAGAATATCGAAGGTCTGTGTGGAAGCCGTTTGAATATTCATTCGTTTTTGCTCTCTCTCTCCTTCTTCCCACGGCAGTGATTACTGTGAACTGAACTGAATTCAATTGAACTGAACTTTGCGTCACTTTGAAACTGATCATTTACCCCTAGACGACGATAGAGCTTGATTGATCCTGTTATCCTAATTCTGTGTACATGTGTGTTTATCATTGCTGAACTGTTGCATTTATTATCCTTTTGATTAGAGTACTGTGTTGCTTGTTTCTTTAATAAAACTTTCTTAGTTCCAGTAATCCAGACTCCAACTGAGTGATCCATTTCTGCTGGTTTGGCAACCCAGTTACGGGGTACGTAACACATGCAACAAAAAACAACAACGTTCAACAACTGGAAAGAATAAAGAATTATATAAAAATAATGTTAGAAGTTGAAGTATGAATATGGAATAAAATGTGCATAAATACGTAAATACCACCCATATATTTACATTATAAAAAGTGGTTTAAAGTGTTTTCAGTGCATTACAGTGATAGAGCAGGTGGAGAGGGGAGCTAACTAGATTGGTCGATCAGATTGAATAGCCTGCGGTTGAAACTCCAGTGACGATAAACCAGATTCTGATTCAATTCAGTTTACCAACTTTCCACTTCCATTGAATTACTCACCTCATGAGTTGGGTGGTGAGGTGGATATGCGTCTCTACCAAAGGAGGTGTAAGGTGCTCTGCTAGCCTGCAGGTCACCCTTGGACAAGGTGTAGCACCGGTTTAGCCCCCCGATCAGGGCCAGGTGAAACCATGGGAGCAGGTGGTGGATGGTCGTACGAGCAGCCGGTGCAGATCACAAGTCCTAGTTTTGCGACCACTGATGCCCGGCAGACAATCTCTGAAGTGTATTGGTAATGGCTGAGGTTCCCATCTTGTAAAGACACTGTCCAGAAGAAGGCAATAGCAAACCACTTTTGTGAAAACATTTGCCAAGAACAATCATGGTCGTGGAATGACCATGATCACCTACATCATACATCATGGCACATATGATGATAATAAGTTAGTACTTGCAAAACAGCCTCTTGTCTGATGGGACAACAAGCTTCCAGCAGCCAGTACATTCCACTCTCCTCAATGCTGCACAGACATAGGAAAATCTACAAGGTCATGAGCCAGGAATAAAACCAATCACTTTAATTTTAATCTGACTTTCTACTGAAATGCATCTATTTATTTAGTTAGTTATTTAGAGATACAGTACTGTGTAAAAGTCTTAGCCATATACTGTATATACAGCTAGGGTATCTGAGAGTTTTGCACAGTGCTGTATTTGTCTATGTGGAGCAGAGACTAATCCGACGGAAGCAGAGGATGTTGGGAATGGCGAGGGTGGAGCGCCATGGGAGGGGTGTGGGACTAGTGGTGGAGAATGAGTGACAGGGGAGGGGATGGCATGGGTAAAGATACCCCCAGTCCTGCGACACCAGGCATGGTCATTTGATTCCAAACAATTACTTCATTGATCATTACCGATTGTCTCTCAGGTGCTCCCTGCTCCCTCCCTTCTCCCTTCCCCTTTTCCCAACCATGATTCCCCTCTCCCTGCCCCCTTCCCACTCTCAGTCCACAATAGAGACCCAGATCAGAATCAGGTTTATCATCACTCACATATGTCATGAAGTTTGTTTTTTTTTCCGGTAGCAGTACAGTGTAATACATAAAATTACAACAGTACTGTGCAAAAGTCTTAGGCACCCTAGCTATATGTCACAGGCCCTTCCAGTCCAAGGATCCTGTATCGCCCAGTTACACTCATGTGTCTAATTAACCTACAGACCCATAGTGAGAGGAAACTGGAGCATCCAGAGGAAACCCTCACGGTCATCGGGAGAACACACAATCTCTTTACGGACTGGTCGTTTCCACGGTTGCTGCCCGACCTGCTGAGTTCCGCTGGCGTGCTGTGAGTGAACTCTTTACAGACGATGGCCGGAATTGAACCTGCGTCACTGGTGCTGTAATAGTGTTACACTAACCACACTGCTATTCCTTCTTCACCTTTCCTGCCTATCCCCTCCCTGCTTTCTCACCCCCACCCCTTTATCTTTCCCCTTACTGGTTTTTCACCTGACACCTACCAGTCTTCTCCTTCCTACCCTCCCCCCACCTTTTTTATAGGGCCTCTGCCTCTTCCCTCTTCAGTCCTGATGAAGGATTCCGGCCCGAAACATTGAGCGATCGTTTCCATGGATGCTGCCCGACCTGCTGAGTTCCTCCAGCGTGTTGTGATTGTTATAGAGACCTTGGTTCTCCGACATGGGATGAGCCTTAAGACTGCAGCCAGCTCAGTCGAGAGTGATGTCTGAAAGAACTCATCACCAAGACGCTAGTGGACTTCTGAACTCCCCAAAGGAAACTCCTAAGTCTTATAGTCAAGTTTCAAAAGTGAAATGATGGCATTTTACTGATGAAGGTTACTAATTGTTTCCCGGTCGCTGCAGTTGAGAGACAGGTCAACTGGAGTGGCCGGAGTGGGCTTACCATCCATCTTGTGCTTGTGCTGGATTAAGACGCATCAAGATCCCGACGCGACCATCAAGAAGGAGGCATGGCAGTGGCTCTACTTCATCAGACGTTTGAGGAGATTTGGTATGTCACCAAAGACTCTTGCATTTACTGGATGGGAAACGATTTCTACACATGCATCATGGAGAGCATTCTGCCTGGTTTCATCGCTGTCTGGTGTGGAGGCTCCGATGTGCAGATTCAAAAGAGGTAACCCTTGTCATGGTCCGGTCCGTGAAGTTCGCATTCCGGTTCACAGTCCGGTCCATTGACCCTTGTTCCGGGTTTTCCTGTTTACCCTGTTTCCGCTGAGCACTCTAATTGAGCCACATGATTCTAGTTTGGGCAGACTCATAAATACCTCCGGAGAGCAGGGCTTGGTTGCTGGGTTGTTCCTGTTTGAATCCCTTCCTTCTGTTGCCTTGTTGCGCCTCTGACCCTTGCTTGCACCTTGTCAGTCTCGCCTTGGAGCAACCCACTGGTGGAAGGCTAGTGCAGTCTTCGAGATATGGACCCAGCTCCCTTCCCGTCCCTTGCCTCCATCAGGTAAGCCAGGCTGATTGCCGTTACCCTGCGGTTGGTTCTGTTCCTTGCCTCTGTCGGGTTAGAGTCCCGTGTCCTGCCCAGGAGTCGCCTTGAAGTACCCTTCTTGTCCCTGCTCCTTGTCTGTATCCTGTCATATCCCTACTCCAGTCAAGGCCTGTTCCTTGTACTTTGGTGTCTGTGTCTTGTATTTGGGTCTGTTCCCAGCGCCCCTCCCTTGTGACAACCCTTCCCTCTACTGTGGACATCTTCAAAAAATGGTACCTCAGGAAGTGGCATTCATTGTTAAGGACTCTCACTATTTGGGACATACTCTCTTCTCATTACTACCACCAGGGAGGAGCCTGAAGGACCACACTCGACAATTCAGGAACAGCTTATTCCCCTCCACTGTCAGATTTCTCAATTGTCTGTGAACGTATCCATTTATTTACTTGGAGCAGGTTTTACGTCTGGCACTGCTGTCCAAAACAACAAATTTCACAACATACTGAGGTAATAAGCTTGACTTTGATTCTGATCCTGACACTGTCACATCCTCACAAGGATGCCATTGGTTCAGTAAACCCATTCTGGAGGGGGGACATTTCACCTCTGCCCACTCCAAGTCTACACTTCAGAACCAGGATCAGGTTCATTATCATTGACAAATTAATTAATTTTGTTTTGTAGCAGTACAGTTGCATAAAAAATAAAAATAAAGAAGCTGAGCATAAAGAGAGCACACAGCGAGGTAGTTTTCATGGGATCCTGGACCGTTCAGAAATCTGATGGCGGAGGGGAAGAAGCTGCTCCTAAAACGCAGAGTGTGTGTTCTGAGGCTCCTGTACCTCCTCCCTGAAGGTAGCAATGAAAGGAAGGTATGCCCTGGCATGCATCCCTCAGATCCATGCCCACTGCCTGACAAAATAAACCAATCAACCTGACTACCCTCCACTCTCTGAGGATTGTTGGGGTTGCCCATGTTCTAAGAACGTACTTTTGTAGAAGATGTTGTACAATCCCATCTCCATTACTTACAGACAGGATTCACGTTTTGGTTCAAAGTCGTCCAGGGTTTGGCACCCTCCTGGCTTCACCTATCACCTTCTTTCTTTAGTAGTCTTTTTATTGATTTAAAAGGAACATAAATACAAACAAGAGGAGAATTATCCCAAATATATATATCAGTAACAATACAAACCAAGATTAAACACCTATTACCTTCTAGTTCTCCTCCTTCCTCTCCTCACTCAAACCTTTTTATTCTGGGATCTTCCCCCTTCCTCAGCCTGGGAGGTCAACTGTTTATTCATCTCCACAGATGCTGCCTGACCTGTTGAGTTCCTACAGCGTTTGCTTCAATATACTTCTGTAAAAAATGATCCTTGAATGGCACACAACCAACAGGTTTTCACTGCATCTCGATCATGCTACAAATTAGATGACACAGCGTTCAGTTCCTCTGCTGTCTGTAAGGAGTTTGAACGTTCTCCCTGTGACCACATGGGTTTCCTCCCAGTGCTCCAGTTTCCTCCCACATTCCAAAGACGTACAGGTTAGGGTTAGTGAGTTGTTGGCATAAGAAGCAAATTGACTTTGTGGGCTGCCCCCAGCACATCCTTGGACTGTGTTGGTAGTTAATGCAAATGACACATTTCACTGCGTGTTTCAATTTTTCAATCTATGTGTGACAAATCTCTAAATCCTTGAATCTTTAACAAACCTATTACCTGAGACTAGTTGTCAGATTTGAGAAGAACACATTGAAATCCAAACTGGTATTTTTCACAAAGACAGGACTAGCACAGTTCCTGTCAGGAATTCCACATGAAGCTCCCAGCTCCCAGGTGGGCAATGTGTTGACCTCCAGCCAGGGGGTTGGGCGGGGGGGGGAGGGGGTCAGCGTTTAAATAACTCCTCCCGGCAAAGCCACACAGCAACAGCAAGAAGGCTGCCACATTGGAAGCAGAGGACCTAGTGTGCCCGGGCAGCCTTCACTGGGCCAGACATCTCCTGATCCAGTGACACCAACCCATCGTGAGCAATGTGCTAATCACGAGACTCGAATGCACCTCAAAAAATGTTTGCTGAAGTAAAAGAGGTTGCATAGTTTGAAGAGAAAACCATTGATTCATTTACCACAACACTGACGACTGAAGAGTAAGGCGGATACTGTATGATTCAGATTCACTTACTTATCACACATAGATCGAAACATAGTGAAATGCATCGTTTGCGTTAACAACCAACACAATCTAAGGATGTGCTGGGGGCAGCCCGCGAGTGTCACCACACATTCCGCTGCCAACATGGCATTCACACCATGTTCAGCAGGATAACGCAAGCAACAACACAACAACAGCACAGAACGGAACAACCGCGGCCAAACAAGTACCTTTCCTCCTCCCCTACCCACAAACAGACCGGCCTCCAGTCCTAGGACAAACCTCCTCCGGGCCTCCAGCCTCACAGGCATCAGGCCTCCGCCTTCCCCAGTGGACTGACACACCCAGGGCTTCGGCCTTCAGGCTCAACGTCTCTGTCCCACAGCAGACCCTTCATACTGGCATTTCATTCCGAATCCTTCGACAATATGCTGCTAGATTTTCTGTGTGAGCAGCAAAGATATTAGGTTGAAGATTCAAGTTTATTCATCCCTTGTGCATTGAAACACACAGTGAAATGCATCATTTGCATTAATAACCAACACACTTGAGTGGGCGCTGAAGGCAGCATTCCGGCACCATGCTCGGCCGAAAACACAGAACACAGCAAGTAACAAAATAACAGCAAGGCAAGCCCTGTGTCTGCCTCCCATCCACACAAATACACAGTCCTCTCACCCCAAGTCAATCTTTATTCTTCAGCCTCAGGTCTCCAACTTTGGATTTGGACATGGACTTGCAGTTGGGCCCTTGAGTACCCCAGTGGGGTCACAGAACCGAGGCGCCGGCCAACAGGCCTCAGCCTTGATCCTCGGCACTGGCCATAGGACTCTCTGATGATGGGACCCTGAATACTAGGCCCCAAATGCCGGTCTCACCAATTCACAAGCACAGGGGGTCGTCGGGCCTTATTCTGCCTGCCTGCCAAAGGTTTCTCTCAGAATTTCAAGAGTGAGTAAATGTGCATCACGTAACCTGTGGCATCTTTCAAGGTGGTTTTTATTTTAACTCAACTGTACTTTGGAAGTCAGCATTATCAACAAGAGAAAAACAGGGGGGAAATAAGAAAGAAAAGAAACAGAAAACAAAGCACAAACCTGGCAGGCAGAGAAGGCCAAAGGAAAACTTGTTTTTAAATGCTAATTTAGCTACATTTGTCAGTGAAGATAAAAGAGAGAAGATTCAGTCTACAGTCTATGCAAATTGTGCAAGTAGATTCATGTTTTGGTCCCAGGCACAGTGTCAGGTGTGTGGATGTATAAGATGATAAGAGGCATAGATAGAGTGGGCAGCCAGTAAGTCTCGAAGAGCAGGAATGGCTTATATAAGAGGTATAATTTTAAGGCGATTGGAGGAATGTGTAGGAGGTGATTTTTTTTTTGCACAGAGAATAGTGGGTGTGTGGAACATGCTGGTAGGGGTGGTGGTAGAGGCAGATGTATTAAAGGCATTTTAAAAAACTTTTAAATAGGCATATGGAAGAAAGAGAAATGGAGGGTTAGGTAAGAGGAAGGGTTAGATTGATCTTCAAGAAGGTTCACAATTCAGCACAGCAGAAGTGGCTATACTGCTGTACTGTGATGTACTGTGCAACGTTTCTATGGTTTATTGAATGGGAGACCAGATGAAAATGGCCTAAAACACAATCTGCTGGGGGAGCTCAGTGAGCCAAGAGCATAGTTAATGGGAGGAGGTGAGGGGAAGACATTGTCAACATCTTGGGCCACAACTCTGCAGTGAGTGGAGAGGTGAGATGACCAGCATAGAGAGAGAGGAAGGGGAGAGGCAAGAAAGGACTCCGAGGTGATTGGTGGACTGAGGAAGTATGTAAAATGACAGGCAGGTAGTGCACAGTAAGGGAGGAGATTGGGTGGAGTGTGGTATTGGTGGAAGACTGTCACTGGTGAATGATGTTCATCTAAAACTTTAACATCTATTTCTTATGTTCTTATGCTTCTTACGCTTAGTGGCCACTTTATCAGGTACACCTGCACACCTACTTATTAATGCAAATATCTAATCAGCCAATCACATGTCAGCAACTCAATGCATAACAGCATGCAGACATGGTCAAGAAGTTCAGTTATTGTTCAGACCAAACATCGGAATGGGGAACGAATGTGACCTAAATTACTTTGACTATGAATCATTGTTGGTGCCAGACGGGGTGGTTTGAGTATCTCAGAAACTGCTAATTTCCTGGGATTTTCATGCACAGAAGTCTCTAGTGTTTACAGAGAATGGTGCAAAAAACAATAACAAAAAAAATCCAGTGAGCAGCAGTTCTGCAGGAGAAAAAGCCTTGTTAATGAGAGAGGCCAGAGGAGAATGGCCAGACTGGTTCAAGCTGACAGGAAGGTGACAGTAACCCAAATAACCAAATGTTACAACCGTGGTGTGTAGAAGAGCATCTCTGAATGTACAGCATGTTGAATCTTGAAGTGGACGGGCTACAGCAGCAGAAGACAATGAACATACACTCAGTGGCCACTTTATTAGGTACGTTCATTTACCCCAGAATCTCCTCCTTCTCCTTGGCCAGTCTTTCTGGGTCCGGACTAACCAGCTTGCACACACAACGCTGAGCCTCAGTAGTAAACCCAACATGTCTAGATTACTTTGATCCCGCATCCTCTGATCTTCTTCCTTCATTTTTGCCTCGGTGCACAGTACTGTATTTGTCAACATGGAGTGGAGAGCGAGTTTGTAAAGGATGTTGGGAATGGCGAGGGTGGAGCGCTGCGGGGGGGGCGGTGTGCATGGGGTGGGGGTGGTGTGGGTGTAGACGCACCCAGCCCTGAGACACTAGGCAAGGTCATTTGATTCCAAACAATTGGATTATTGATCATTACAGAACGTCTCTCTGGTGCTTCCCACTAACTCCCCCCACCCCTCTCCCTGCCCGCTTCCCACTCTCAGTCCTCAATAGAGACCCATATCAGAATCAGGTTTATCATCACTCACAGATGTCATGAAATTTGGTTTTTTTTTGCAGCAGCAGCAGTAGAGCGCAATACATAGAATTACTATTGTACTGACGTAGGCAACTTAGCTATATATAGCTGCCTCAGAGTTTTGCACAGTACTGTATCAAGTTCCGAAGGAATTTCTCTTCCAGAAAAACCTGATGTGTTTAAAGGTCTCACCCTTGATGATAAAACACTATTATAATCAGAAGCTCAATGTCAATTTCACTCTGCAGAACAGCTATAAGGCTGTGTGGTGGTCTGGCAGAGGCTCCCGTTCAGATTGGTCACAGCGCACTCTTTCACTCACTTTTGTGCCCTCTGAAAATATTGACCTCTTGGCTTATTTGAGGTAATTTATTCAAGGGCACAGTGTTTTAAATTGTCCTTGTTTTTCCTTTTTTTAACAATCAAATGCAAGGATGTAATGCTGAGGCTTTATAAAGCACTGGTGAGGCTCACTTGGAGTACTGTGAGCAGTGTCTGGGTCCGTTATCTTGGAAAGGATGTGTTGACATTGGAGAGGATTCAAAGGAGGTTCACGAAAACAATTTCGGGATTGAAAGGCTTGTCATATGAGGAGCATTTGATGGGCTTGGGCCTCTCCTCACTGGAATTCAGAAGAACCAAGAGTGACCTCATTGAAACCTACCGAGTGTTGAAAGGCCGCGGCAGAGCGGATGTGGAGAGGAGGTTCCTATGATAGTAGAGTCTAAGACCAGAAGATACAGCCTCAGAATAGAGGGATGATCTCTTAGAATGGAAATGAGGAGGAGTTTCTTTAGCCTGAGAGTGGTGAATCTGTGGAATTTGTTGCCATAAGCAGCTGTGGAGGCCACGTTATTGGGTATATTTAAGGCAGAGGTAGATAGGTTCTTGATTAGTCAGGGAATAAGGGGATATGGGGAGAAGGCAGGAGATTGGGGCAGAGAGCGAAATGGATTGGATGGGCCAATTGGCCTAATTCTGTTCCTATATCTTATGGTCTTATCTCTCCTTGTTCTCCACCCCTCTAACCCCTGCCAGCATCATACAAACCCTCCTTCTCCTCCTCCCCCCCACCCACTCAACCCTTCCACTTATTTGGAAGGGTTGTGTGGAATATAACATAAAGAAACAAACTTTATTGAGTCCTGATGAAGGGTCTCGGCCCGAAACTTCAACTCTTTGTACCTTTCCATAGATACCGCTCGACTTGCTGAGTTACTCCAGTATTTTGTGTGAGTCACTCTAGATTTCTAGCATCTGCAGAACCTCTCACATTTAAATTTTAATGAGGTAGCTTCAAACACTGATTCCTTGGGACCTTTGCATGCTTGGGGCAGGCCGTGGGTTGGAAGTGATGTACGTAGACTGCAGTTCCGCAGTGTAACACATTGAAGTCTCAGAAATGTGGAACATATTAGTGGCAAAATACACTGTTACTAAGACCTCACTTTAATGTTTGCTGTTCTTTCCGTTTATTATTTTATGACTCTGCAGTAAATAGCTTTCTCAAGTCCTCCAAATGACCTCCTCTCTTTAGTGAGAGTCTTAAAGTTCTGTGGAGTCATTAATTCTTTTCAACCACGCTTTGATAGAGGAATATAAGATCAAGAGGGGCATAAACAGAGTGAAGCAACATTGTCTTTTTCCCCAGAGAGGGAGGGTTATGTTTTGTAACTTCAAAACATTAAACTAATTCAAAGGAGGACACCAGAGTCCAAAATGTGGGTCTAACTTCGAGATTACTTTAAGTGAGGTGTGCACGTATCACGTGGTAGTGTGGTGATGTATGCAACTCACGTATTTATACATATAACCCATAATGAAAGATTTAAATAAATGAGAATGCTTAATCAAACAATATACAAGATTACTCAAGTATTACTGAAATATTAAATGCATAACAGGAAGGTGGTTAAAAACAAGTCAGTGATTCAAGTATATCTTCTTCCCCTTAGGCTGTGAGATTTAGAGTCATAGAAAAGTACAGCACTGAAACAGGCCCTTTGGCCCATCTGGTCTGTACCAAACCATTTAAACTGCTTGCTCCCATGGACCTCCACTGGGTCCATAGCCCTCCATACCAATCCCACCCACGCACCTATCCAAACTTCTCTTAAATGTTAAAATTGAGCTTGCACTCATTCCACACTCTCACAACCCTCTGAGTGAAGAAGCTTCCCCTCATGATCCCCCATAAACAGTTCACCTTTCACTCTTAACCCATGACCTCTGGTTGTAGTGTCACCCAACCGCAGTGGAAAAAGCCTGCCTGCATTTACCCTTTCCGTACCCCTCATAATTCCTGAGCTTTCCATCAACCCATGAATATTACCTTATTATTCCTCTTATTTTGCACTATTTATTTATTTTGCAATTTAAGTTCAAAGTTCAAAGTAAATTTATTATCAAGTGCTACTTTGAGATTTACTTTCTTGCAGACATTTACAGGAAATAAAGAAATACAATAGAATTTATGAAAAAAAACTATACAAAAATAAAGACTGACAAACAGCCAATGTGCAAAAGCAGATAAATCATGCAAATAATACCGAGAATGAGTTGTATAGTGTTTGAAAGTAAGTTTACAGGTTGTAGAATAGAATTTTGTGAAAAGCTATAGATAAAAAGACCAAGTGTTAATGAGCAATAATGAGCAAAAGAAGGCAAACTGTAAATAAAAAAATACTGAGAACATTAGTTGTAAGTGACTCTGTAGGTTGTGGAATCAGTTCAGAGTTGGGGTGAGTGAAGTTATCCACGCTGGTTCAGGAGCCTGATGGTTGAAGGGTAATAACTGTTCCTGAACCTGGTGGTGTGGGACCTGATGGTTGGGGGGTAATAACTGTTCCTGAACCTGGTGGTGTGGGACCTGATGGTTGAGGGGTAATAACTGTTCCTGAACCTGGTGGTGTGGGACCTGATGGTTGTAGGGTAATAACTGTTCCTGAACCTGGTGGTGCGGGACCTGATGGTTGTAGGGTAATAACTGTTCCTGAACCTGGTGGTGTGGGACCTGATGGTCGTAGGGTAATAACTGTTCCTGAACCTGGTGGTGTGGGACCTTAGGCTCATGTACCTCCTTCGCAATGATAGTAGTGAGAGGAGAGCTTGGCGTGGATGGTGGGGGTCTGTGATGATGGACGCTGCTTTCTTCTGGCAGTGGTCCACGTGAGTGGGGTCTCCTGCAGTCTCTCTGTGTTTCTGGTCATCGTGATTCAACCAGTCAGGACACTTTCCACTGTGTATCACTTGAGGTTTGCCAAAGAATTTTGGTGACATGCCAAGTCTACGCAAACTTCTATGAAAGTAGAGGTGCTGTTGTGCTGCCTTTGTGATGACGCTTGCTGTATGTGCTGATGTCAGGACAGGTACTCATAAATATTGATGCCAAGGAATTTAAAGCTACTGACCCTCTCCACCCTCTTTCAAAACACATCCTTTTCTTTGCATTGCAGGACCTCGTGTATTTATATAGTTTTTGACATCTAATGAGGAAGGTCGATATAGTTTCTTGATATATCCATTGGATACTTCATTGTATGGAGCCATATTCACTCATAGCAAAATCACCAATTTAAGCAAGAAAGGTTAGACCATAAGACATAGGAGCAGAATTAGGCCATCTGGCCCATCGAGTCTGCTCCGCCATTCAATCATGGCTGATCCTTTTTTTTCTATCTCCTCCTCAACCCCAGTTGCCAGCCTTCTCCCCTCCCCATAACCTTTGATGCAATGTCCAAGAAAGAACCTATCAATCTCTGCCTTAAATACACCCAACGACCTGGCCTCCACAGCTGCATGTGGCAACAAATTCCACAGATTCACCACCCTTTGGCTAAAGAAACTTCTCCACATCTCTGCTTTGAAAGGGTGCCCCTCTATCCTGAGGTTGTGCCCTCTTGCCCAAGACTCTCCCACCATGGGAAACATCCTTTCCACATCTACTCTGTCTAGGCCTTTCAACATTTGAAAGGTTTCAATGAAACCCCCCGTCATCCTTCTGAATTCCAGCGAGTACACTATCAAATGTTCCTCGTATGATACCCTTTCATTCTTGGAACCATCCTTGTGAACATCCTCTAGACCCCTCTCCAATGCCAGCATATCTTTTCTAAAATGAGGGGCCCAGAACTGTTCACAGTACTGAAGGTGAGACCTCACCAGTGCCTTATAAAGCCTCAGCATCACATCCCTGCTCTTGTATTCTAGACCTCTTGAAATGAATGCTAACATTGCATTTGCCTTCCTCACCACTGATTCAACCTGCAAGTTAATCTTGGGGTGTTCCACACAAGGACTCCCAAATCCCTCTGCATCTCAGATTCCTGGATTTTCTCCCCATTTAGAAAATAGTCTGCACATTTATTTCTACTACCAAAGTGCATGACCATGCATTTTCCAACATCGTATTTCATTTGCCATTTTCTTGCCCATTCTCCTAGTCTAAGTCCTTCTGCATCCTATCTGTTTCCCCAACACTACCTACCCCTCCACCAATCTTCATTCTGCATTCCCAATGACCACCCTGTCCTCTCTGAGTGAGCTCAGCTCAGCAGCTCATGGAAACCAGCCTCTGCTCCATGGACTCTGCCTACACCTCAGTAAAGGAGCCAACACCCCACCCATCCAGGACATTCTCTCTTCTCCCCTCTCCCATCAGGCAGAAAATGCAAAAACCTGAAAGAAGGTACCACCAGGCTCTGGGACAACTTCCACCCCATGGTTATTGACAATTGAATGGCTCCTTTGCACATGAAATGGACTCTTGTGACTTATTGTCTACTTGCATTGCACTTTCTCTGTAAATCAGCATCAGGGTGAATATCACTGACAACATTTGTGTCATCAGCAAATTTACGGATGGATTTTGAGCTGTGCATAGCCACACATTGTCATGAATGTAGAGAGAGAGTAGAACAGTGGGCTCATCACACATCTTTGAGGTGCGCCTGTGTTGATTGTCAGCGAGGAGATGCTATTTGTACAAATGTTACAATTTATTCTGTATTCTGTTATTGTTTTACCTTGATCTACCTCAATGCACTGCAAAATGAACTGTATGAACAGTTTGCAAGACGAGCTTCTCACTGTATCTCAGTCGTTGTGGTGGCTATCCCTCGAGGTCGAGGATGATAGTCTTTAGTGCTCCCCTGATCGCCGAAAAACTTGTAGAAGTGGCCCACAGAGCGAAGATGCCTGTGCGTGTATTTGTTTAACGTGTACTTGATGTTGCGCTCCAAGAAGCACACGATACTTCACAAATCAACCAACTGATTCCAATGGCACGGAAACCACGACGATTGCAGCTGATGGATTTGTTGCAGCCTTCATCCGCCTTCACAGCCGTTGAGTTCGAAGTAACTTCGTCCGCCTGCTCCACGGTTGAGGTCTTGGTTGGATTGTTCTTTGTCAGGGACCTCACCCTCGACCTTACCGCTATGGGTGACCCCACCAGGAGCACAGCTCCAGACGGCATCGATCTCGAGATCACAGGACCACACAAG
The DNA here is from genome assembly GCF_963921235.1 of Mobula hypostoma. Taxonomy (NCBI): domain Eukaryota; kingdom Metazoa; phylum Chordata; class Chondrichthyes; order Myliobatiformes; family Myliobatidae; genus Mobula; species Mobula hypostoma. Next base: position 91,670,113 of record NC_086109.1, read on the forward strand.
CTTCTCCACCGCGACAAGATGACAATCCACGGAGAAGTGTATCTCAGTACGTGTGACAATAATAAACCAATTCCAATTCTGATTGTTTTAATGATCTGTTAAATTTTAATTTTGTTTCTCTCCCATGCAGAATATTCATTTTGTATTTGTTATATTCCTGATGACATGACTTCCTTGGATAGTTGTTCATCCTTTGTGGTCTGAAGTAAATGGTCTTCACTGAAAACAAACTTAGAAGAGATGCTGATGAGCCCATGTTCAGAATCAGAATCAGGTTTAACATCACTGGCATATGTCATGAAATTTGTTGTTGTGTGACAGCATTAAGTGTCTTCTTCTGCACGGGCCCTTACCTCCCAGTGGAGCACAGCCCATATATGACCTCCATCTCCATTGTCCAAAGTCAATGGTATGGTTGGAGTTCATCAATGTTTCTGTAATCCATTGTATCCACTGTACAGGGAATTAGCCTCTACAGCTTCACCAGAGTTCTGATGGCCGGCCTCACCCATTTCCAGCTCTCACAACAGGGACATAGGGTTGGACACTGGCAGCAGTAAGTGTAAATTACAATAACAAATATTTATCAGATTAACTCAGTAGTGCAAAGGAGAGCAAAAATGGTAAGGTATTATAACTTGTGGGGTGGCAGGGTGGAGATATGTCTCTGCCACAGGGGGTGTAAGGTGCTTCTTCTCTCTGCTAGCCTGCAGGTCACTCCTGATCAAGGTGTAGCACCTGCTTAACAACACCCCCGCCCCCCCCCCGATCAGTGTCACATAAAGCCACGGGAGCAGGAGGTGGACGGTCGTACGAGCAGCCGGTGCACATCACATCCTGATTATGTGACCACTGATGCCAGGCAGACAATCTCTGAGGAGTATTGATAATGGCTGGGGTTACCCATCTTGTAAAGACACTGCCCAGAAGAGGGCAATGGCAAACTACCCCTGTAGAAAAATTTGCCAGGAACAATCATGGTCAAGACCATGATCACCAGCGTCATACAACAAGGCACATAAAGAATGAATGATTTGTTCGTGATTTGGTTCATTGGCCATTCAGAAATCTGGTGCTGGATGGGAAGAAGCTGTTCCAAAAACATTTGAGTGTGTGCCTTCAGGCTCCTGTACCTTCTCCTTGATGGCAGCAATGAGAAGAGGGCATGTCCTGGGATGCATGTTACTGCATACTGCAGATGCCACGATATCATGCACACTTTATCACATTCTTCAAATCTCACTGCATACTAAAACACACAAAATAGATCAGCATAGCGCAGAAACAGGGCCTTCATCCCACAATATTGTCCTGAGCTAATTAAACTATCAATAAAAACACTTAGCACAAACATGAGAAGGTCTGCAGATGCTGGAAATCCAGAGTAACTTACACAAAATACTCGAGGAACTCAGCAGGCCAGGCACCATCTATGGTAATCAATGAATTGTTGACGTTTCGGGCCGAGACCCTTCATCAGGAGTGAAAGGGAAGCAGGAAAGATGCCAGAATGTAAAGGTGGTGGGAGGGGAAGGAGGATAGCTAGAGGGTGATAGGCAAAACCAGGTGGGTGGGAAAGGTAAGGCGCTGGAGAGCAGAGTGGACCATGGGAGAAAGGGAAAGAGAAGCGGACCCAGGGGCAGGTGAAAGGCTGGTGAGAACAGGTGAGAGGCCAGAGTGAGAAATAGAAGAAGGGAGGGGGAGGGAAGCTTTTTTAACTGGAAGGAGAAATTGGTATTCATGTCATCATGTTGAAGGCTTCCCAGACAGAACATAATGTGTTGCTCCTCTACCCTGATGGTGGTCTCATCTTGGCACCTAGCTAGACCAATCCCTATTGCCTACACAAGTCCATATCCCTCCATATTCTGCAATTCATATGTCTACCTAAGAGCCTCTCAAGCACTTCTGTCGTATCTGCCTCCGCCACCTCCCCTATCAGTACAGTCCAGGCACCCGCCACTCTGCGTAAAAAAAAAAACTTGCCTCTGGCATCTCCTTTAAAATGACCCCATCTCACCTTAAATGCATGCCCTCTGATGTTAGTCATTTCAATCCTGAGGTAAATAATAGCAGCGTTTTGCTCGTTACGGTTCTTGGTACATTATAAACTTCAATCAGGTCTCCCCGTCAGCCACCTCCACCCCAGAGAAAACAACACAAATCTGTCCACCCTCTCCTCGTAGTACACGTCCTCCCACCCAGGCGCCATCCTGGCGAACCTCTTCTGCACACTCTCCGAAGCCTCCACAGCCTTCCTATAACGGGGTTGGCATGCTTTGTAACTTCAAAACATTAAACTCATTCAAGAGGAAGACACGGGAATCCAGGAATGCTGGTCTAACTTCGTGTTTACTTTAAGTGAGGTGTGCACGTATCACGTGGTATCGCATTGACTTTTGCAAGTCACGTATTTATACATATAACCCGTGATGAATTATTGAAACGATCAAGAATGCTTACTGAAACAATGTATTTATAAGAGTACTCAAATATAACTAAAATATTAAATTCACAGCAGGGGTGGTCCATCAACATGACACCATGCATACATTCCTGTATTCTCTGTATTACTTTATCCCCGTTCTCTATTTCCATGTCTCTGCTGCCCCGCCATATATTAATAACTATTCCACTCAACTTTCTATACCTTTATCACTGGTGTTCAAAGATTGTGACTTCTTTTGTTATTGCAGACACGACTCTCTGCCCAGCACCGTGCAGATGGTTGAAGAGAAGAGATTCTGCAGATGCTGGAAACTCATCCAGACTTCTGGAGGAGCTCAGCAGGTCACGCAGCATCAAAGGAGAGGAATAAGTTGTTGGGATTTTGGGTCGAGACCCCTCATCAGGACTGGAAAGGAAGGGGGAAGGAGCCAGAGTGAGAAGGTGGGCGGAGGGGAAGGAGTACAAGCTAGGAGGTGATAGGTGAAGCCAGGTGGTTGATGGAGTTGATGGTCACCTGTCCATCACCTCCCTCTGGTGCTCCCCTCCCTTCCCTTCCTCCCATGGTCCACTCTCCTCTCCTATCAGATTCCTTCTCCTGCTCTATCTTTTCCACCCATCACCTCCCAGCTTCTTATTTCATCCCTTCCCCCACCCACCTACCTTCCATTCACCTGGGTCCAGCTATCACCTTCCAGCCTTTACTCCTTCTTCTACCAACATTCCCACCTTCTTATTCTGGCTTCTGACCCAGCAAACGCTGGAAATCTGAAATAAAAGCAAAAAAAATGCTCAAACTTGAAGTACATTATCAAAGTACTTATATAACAGCTATATAGCAGCTTATCACAGCTATATTGGACCCTGGTCAGATCACACTTGGAGTACTGTGCTCAGTTCTGGTCGCCTCACTACAGGAAGAATGTGGAAACTATAGAGAGGGTGCAGAGGAGATTTACAAGGATGGTGCCTGGATTGGGGAGCATGCCTTATGAGAATAGGTTGAGTGAACTTGGCCTTTTCTCCTTGGAGCGACAGAGGATGAGAGGTGACCTGATAGAGGTGTATAAGATGATGAGAGGCACTGATCGTGTGGATAGTCAGAGGCTTTTTCCCAGGGCTGAAAAGGCTAACATGAGAGGGCACAGTTTTAAGGTGCTTGGAAATAAGAACAGAGATGTCAGGGGTAAGTTTTTTACGCAGAGAGTGGTGAGTGCATGGAATGGGCTGCTGGCGACAGTGGTGGAGGCGGATACAATAGGGTCTTTTAAGAGGCTCCTGGATAGGTACTTAGAAAAATAGAGGGCTATGGGTAACCCTAGGTAATTTCTAAAGTAAGTACATGTTTGTCACAGCATTGTGGGCCAAAGAGCCTGTATTGTGTTGTAGGTTTTCTATGTTTCTATAACACCATATACTACCCTGAGATTCATTTTCTTGCAGGCATTTACAGGGAAATAAAGGAATACAACAGAATTTATGAAAACTATACACCAACAAAGACTGACAAACAGCCAACATGCAAAATAAGAAAAACTGTGCAAACAAATGAATAATACTGAGAGCATGAGTTGTGGAGACCTTGGAAGTGAGTCTGCAGGTTGTAGGATCGGTTCAGAGTTAAGATGAGTGAAGTTATCCACGCTGGTTCAGGAGCCTGATGGTTGTAGGGTCATAACTGTTCCTGTCCACTGCTGGTGTGGTACCTAAGGCTTCTGTACCTCTTGCCCGAGTAGTAGTGAGAAGAGAGCATGGCTTGGATGGTGGGGGTCCTTAATGATAGAGGCTGCTTTTTGTGGCAGCCCGCCTTGTAAATGTGCTCAGTGATGAGGAGGTGCTTGCCTGTGGTGGACTGGGCAGTATCCACCACTCTCTGAAGTGGAAAGAGAAATTGGTAATGATTTAGCCATTTTCACCCCCTTTAAACATTCCATTATTACAAGACTTTTCCTTGCACCATCACTCAACTCTCCATGTCTTCCAGCCTACTGTAGACCTTCCCCTTTGTTACCTCTTCCAACCCCCCCGCCACCCGTTCCCTGATTCTGTGCTGCTTTAAACACCATTGCAGTCTCAACAGAAATCAGTAACTCTGCTCTTCCATCCAGAATTGCTGGCCAACCTGAAGGGTATTTCTGCCGCTTGCCGTTTTTAGCTTCAGAAAAGTTCTGCAGCTTTGTTCTAGCCCGCTGCAATTGTCTCCATGAGTGTTTCTGCCTGGGTGACAAAACCGACGATTTTGGATGGGGCATGGGTGAAGATTGACTCACGCACTAAGGCATTTTGCCACAGTACGTGCACCGGCATGTAATAACCACCTTTGAAAACTACTAAGCTATCACTTACATACTTATAGTAAAGTAAATATAGAACGGCAGTGGAAAGGTAGCTTTGTGTGAATGAGAGATAATTGTGGCACTTGGGAACACAATCAGATAATATTCACCTGCAAAAGGCAGTGTGAAGTGGCTTATTGTGACTTGATTTGTTTTTACTTGCTGTTAGTAAAACCAACCCACATTCAAGGTGAAGCCATGGTAGAGAGTGCAGATGATGAAAAAATGGAGTAACACACGCAAAATGCTGGAGGAACTCAGCAGGTCAGGCAGCATCTACGGAGAGGAATGGACGGCCGTTGCTTCAGGCCAGTTGTGTTGTTGGCATTTTAGCTGTGTGCCTGGCCACACTGTCGTGGGTGTAGAGACAACAAAACAGTGGGCTAAGTAAGTATTCTTGAGGTGCACTGGCATTGATTGTCAGTGAGGAGGAGATGTTATTTCTGATTTGCACTGACTATGGTCAAGTATTTGAGTCAGTCCATTGAGAATGGGAGTCAAGATATTATCTATCTATCTATCTATCTAGATACAACATGGAATAGGCCCTTCAAGCCACCCTGCTCATCAACCATCTATTTAATCCCAGCCCAATCACAAAACAATTTACAATGACCAACGAACCTACCAACTGTTGTAGTTGGTGAGGGTTAACCAGTTTCCCCCGGGATCAATAAAGTATGACTCGGCGTGCTGTGCGCAGTTTTGGTCACCCTGTTATAGGGAAGGCATGTTAAACTTGAAAGAGTGCAGAAAAGATTTACAAGAATGTTGCCTGAACAAGAGGGCCTGATTTATGGGGAGAGGTTGAAGATAATGGAAAAAGAGAATAACACACACAAGATGCTGAAGGAACTCAGCATCTAGGGAGGGGAATGGGCAGTTGAGGTTTCGTGTTAACCCCTGACAGTTTAAGGACCCCTGACTCACAGGGAGTGTTCGGAACAGTATCTCTAACACAGAGCAACACACACAAGATGCTGGAGGAACCTGGCAGGAGGTCACGAAACGTTGACTGCATGTTAAAGATGCCTCACGGAACACTCTGTAAGTGTGAATCAGGAGCTTGTTAAGAGTTACACCCACCTGACACCCAGTCCCAATCCTTTTCCCACAATGAATTCAATTGTTTATGAACTTGCCCACCATTTTCCAGTTCTGAAGCATTTAACCTCTCCCTCAACTCACCAGATCTCTATGGCCCAATGCACCTGCAATTAACTAGCTGTCACTGTGGCTATAGTAAGTGTCCAAGGATTGTCACCTTGTCCAGGTGGACAGGCTTGTGGGTTCCTGCAATCCCGAGAGCAATGCTGTCTGGAGTTTAGCCATCAGGCGCTTAGCTCACGGTAAGGTCATCTGGGGTAGTAAGGTCAAAGGGAGGGTTCCAGACAAAGAGCGATCCATCCAAGACGTGAACGGTGGAGCAGACGGAAGATGACGGCACATCACAACAGTGGTGAAGGTGGAGGAACACTACAGCAGTGAAGGGTCCCCCGTCACCGTGCATTCCATTCCACTGGACTCTGACTCCAACTTGTCAAAAACTGTGCATCAGCCTCCCTACATTAAACAAAGTCACACACAAGCGTTCTCCATTAAAGGAATCCACCCTAACATCCCTGATCGGGCTTTACAGCCACCTGAGGACCTCACCAATAGACAATCCGTTAGCAGAACATCATACTTGACTCGAGAGATCGCACGACTACTAGTAAGTGCCCCCACAATTAGCTTGTATACCGCTGGACTAAACAAGGAGTGGAGAGTTTATGGTGATGCATAGTGCTCCCAAGCCATCCTCCTTCAATCACAAACAAGAGAAAATCTGCGGATGCTGGAAACAAGGTAAAGCACACAGAAGTATGTATTTGTGTGTATTTACACAGTGTTTCAAATCTCAGTTAAGGGAGACAAAGAGAATCCCAGGAGCCATGAGACCAGAACCAAAGGGGGACACTTCAGAACTAGAAGCGGGTGATAATCAGGGGGACATAGGAAGGGAGCAAAAAGCAATGTGTCTGTCTGTCTGTCTGTCTGTCTGTCTGTCTCTCTCTCTGTCTCTCTCTCTCTCTGTCTCTCTCTCTCTGTCTGTCTCTCTCTCTCTCTCTCTCTCTCTCTCTCTCTCTCTCTCTCTCTCTCTCTCTCTCTCTCTCTCTCTCTCTCATAAAAGGCTAATTTGAAAAATTTGGAGCTCAGATTTTATTTATTTTTATTTAGAGATACAGCACGGAGCAGGCCATTTCAACCCAACGAGCCGTGTCGCACAGCAACCCACCTAATTAACCCTAGCCTAATCACAGGGCAATTTAAAATGACCAGTTGACCTACTGTACTAACCGGTATGTATAACTTTGGATTGTGTGGGGAAACCAGAGGACCTGGAGGAAACCCACACGTTCATGAGGAGAACGTGCAAACGCCTACATTCGGCGCCAGAACTGAACTCCGAGCTGTAATAGCGTCACGTTAACTACTACAGTAATGTGGCATCCACTAGAAATTACTAGAAACAAAGTGGATAGTCTTACAGAAGAACAGAACAGATGGATCTCCCAGTGACCACTCATTCCAGTTTGACTTCCCATTCCCATTCTAACATTCCTCTTCTGCTGCAATGAGTCCACACTCAGGCTGGAGGAGCAACTCCCCATATTCTGTCTGGGAAGCCTCCAACCTACAAAAAGCAATAGATTCAGCCGAGTCCATCACGGCTAAAGCCCTTCCCACCATCGAGCTGATCTACAAGGACTGCTGTGGCAGAAAGCAGCAACCATAACCAAGGACCCTCACCATCCAGGCCATACTCTCTTCAAGAAGAAGGATGAAGATACAGGTGCTCTGGGTCCCACACCACCAGGTTCAGGAACAGTTATTACCCTTCAACCATCAGGCTCTTAAACCAGAGGGGCTAACTTCACTCAACTTCTCTCACCCCAACACTGATTCCACAACCTATGGACTCACTTTCTAGGAGTCTCCAACTCACATTCTCAATGCTCATTACTTATTTATTACTATTATTATGTTTTTTTGTACTTGCTCAGTTTGTTGTCTTCTACACATTGTCTGTTTGCTGTGTGCAGTTTTTCATCGATTCTATTGTGTTGTTTTGTAATTACTGTGAATGCCTGCAAGAAAATGAATCTCAGGGTTGTATATGGTGACATACATGTACTTTGATCATAAATTCACTTTGAATTTGGAACCTGATGGCATGAATATCAATTTCTCTAACCTCCAGTCATTTCCCTCCCCACCCCCTTCTCTCTTCTGCCTTTCCCCATTCTGGTTCCCCTCACTTCCCTTCTCGTCTCCTCACCTCCCTCTGGTTCCCTCCTCCTTCTTCTCTTTCGTCCTTGGCCCACTGTTCTCTTTTATTGGATTCTTTCTTCTTCTGCCCCTTACATCTTCCACCTATCATCCCCCAGCTTGTTACTTCATCCCCACTCCCCCACCCACCCACCTTCCCCCTCAACCAGCCTCACCTATCGTGCCAGCTTGTACTCCTCCCCCTCTCCCCACCTTCTAATTCTGGCCCCTGCCCTCTTCCTTTCCAGTCCTGATGAAGGGTCTTGCCCCGAAATATCGACAGTTTCCTCTCCATCAATGCTGCCTGACCTAAGTTTCACCAACATGCAGTGAGTGAGAGTGAATGGCCAGACTGGTTCAAGCTGACAGGAGGGCGACAGTCACTCAAATAACCACACGTTACAACAGTGGTGTGCAGTAGAGCGTCTCTGAACACACAACATGTCGAAGCTTGAAGTGGCTGGGCTACAGCAGCAGAAGACCATGAATATATAGTCAGTGGCTACTTTATTAGGTGCAGGAGGCATCTCATAAAGTGGCTACTGAGTGTATGTCAGACTGCACATTATAGTTTAAAAGCTCAGTGGCAGCAATGTTTAAATTCAGAAGGATAGAAATAGAACTTTAGAAAATTGGACCACAAGGAGACCACTCCCCCCTTCAAGCCTGTTCTGGCATTCAGTTTTTTTTTGCCTGATATGTATCTTAAATCCCCATCTTGGCTCAATATAAGCTGCGTTTTGGTTAACTGCCTCAGCCTGTCTCAAGTATAACTGCAATTTGCAGAAAAGAGTTCCAAGCTTTGCCGTTGTTTACATAAAAGAGCCAGAGTAGAATGTGAAACCTGTTTCTGAACAAGGACCAACATTTTCAGCAGAAATGGAAGAAGATTAGTGGCAAATAGATAGATCTGGAACTACAACAGAGGTTTCAGCAACGGGTTAACGTCCATCCTGAGTAAACTTGGCAGGTCTCCCCTTTCCAGGGGTGCGTGATGTGATTCTGGAAACTTGCCTGATTCTCTGTATGAGCTCCTGGCATGTAAAGGTCTGTGCCAAGATAAAAATTTACTCTCAGATCGGAAGGCCGACCTGATTAGGATGACTGCGGCTTCTAGCTATTGTCATGGTACAAAAAAGAAGGCCGATTATTACAAATCATTTTTCATAACTCCAGCATCTCCCAAGGTGCTTTTGATGTGTGTCTCTATGTATGTGCATGGTGACAGTTCTGTTCAATGCTATGCTTTGGAAAGCTCTCTTTTGAACTCAGTAGACGTACATCAAGGAAGTAGAATGCAGTAAGACACCACTGTTGCTTAATAAGAGCTACTGAGGAAATGCCTTTGCAGAATACAGCAGTAGCGGTGTGATTAGTCGAGTTGAATATGATGTTCTCCCAAAGGGGTTGTCAATGGTGGCTCCTCAGATGGCTGCAGAGGTCGATAATCTCATATTCTGGGTGTTCGGGTGGTTTCCCTTAATGGAGAACGCCTGTCTGTGACTTTATTTACTGCAGGAAGGCTGACGCACGGGCAGCCGCCACACGTCCAAGTCAGATCAGCATCAGGGTTCGGAGGCGTGGAAAGCAAGACGACTGGGGGGACCCTACACTGCTACAGCCTTCCTCCGCCTTCACTGAGCTGCATCATCGTCTTCTGCCAGCTTCACCGCTGAGGTCTCGGATCGCTCTTCGTCTGGAACCTCACCTTTGACCTTACCGCCATGGTTGATCCTACCAGGAGGTCAGGATCTGAGGATCTCCGGAACTCACAAACCTCCCCACCACGACAGTGTGACCATCCTTGGAGGATCCATAACCTCACATTCTCTTACCTCCCACCAACGCCCTGGAAACAGAGGGGTGCTGCCCAGTCCCTGAACCCACGTCTACCATGGCCCTTTTTGACTGTTGTCCCACTTTGACCATTCAGGAGTGGTACGAGGTGCCCGTGAGTGCCAACTGTTGGGTATTCTAATTCACCTTGGCAAACTTACTGTGAATGACATCATCATTTCACTCTCACCGACTGACGGTTAAATTGTTTGCTGTACTGCAAACCACTCTCTCTAAGAACAGCTCGAGAAAGTCCTCACCACCACCTTTACGAACGCACTTGGGGGTGGGCAGTCAGTGTCTGCAGTGCCAGCGATGTCCACTTTCGGCTGAATGAAAGCTAATCTTGGGGCAATCGCTGCGCAGCGCCACCTGTAAGATTGGGCTCGATGCTCGCCGCTGTCTGTAAGGAGTTTGTACGTTCTTCCCGTAACCATGTGGGTTTCCTCCGAGTGCTCCGGTTTCCTCCCACATTCCAAATATGTATGGGTTAGGTTTAGTGAGTTGTGACATGCTTAATGGCAGAGGCAGATATATTAGAGCAGGGGTTCCCAACACTGGAATATAAAAGTTGATGGTACAGGTCCATAGCATAAAGAAGATTGGGAACCCCTGCATTAGAGGGAAATGCCACAGAGACCAGGTTACTGGCACTGAGCATGGGTCCGTGATGCAGAAGGAAAAGAGGGAGAAGAGGGGAGCAGTAGTGATTAGGGACTCAGTAGTCAGAGGAACAGACAGGAGATTCTGTGGATGTGAACGGGACACCCAGACGGTATGTTGCCTCCTAGGTGCCAGGGTCAAGGACATCTTGGATCACGTCCACAGCAATTTTGGAGAGAGAGGAAGAGCAGCCAGATGTCTTGGTACATGTTGGTACCAATGTTATAGGAATGAAAAGCAATGAGGTCCTGAAGCGAGAATTTAGAGAGTGAGGCAGAAAACTGAGAAGCAGGACCTCCAGGATAGTAATTTCTGGATTGGTACCTGTGCCATGTGCTAGTGAGGGAAGAAATAGGGTGATTTGGCAGATAAATGTGTGGCTGAGAAGCTGGTGCAGGGGGCAGGGCTTCAGGTTCTTGGATCATTGGAATCTCTTCTGGGGGCAGGTATGACCTGTACAAAAGGGATGGGTTGCACCTGAACCTGAGGGGGACCGATATTCTCACGGGCAGGTTTGTTAGAGCTACTGGAGAGGTTTTAAACTAATTTGGCGGGGGAGTGCGGACCAGAGTGAAGGGACTCAGGATAGGACGGATGGTAAAAAAGCAAAGATAGCATGTAATCAGATTGTCAGGAAGGGCAGGCAGATGATAGGATGAAATTGTAGCCCGCAGGGTGAGTAACAGTGCATTAGGGATGTAAAATCAAAAAGGGTAGCAAATACAGTACTCAAGGTGTTATATCTCAATGCATGGAGTATAAGAAATAAGGTGGATGATCTTGTTGTACTATTATAGATTGTCAGGTATGATGTTGTGGCCATCACTGAATTATGGCTGAAGGATGTTTGTAATTGGGAGCGGAATGTCCAAGGTTACACGTTGTATCAGAGGGATAGGAAGGTCGGCAGAGGGGGTAACGTGGCTCAACTGGTTAAGAATGGTGTCAAATCAGTAGAAAGATGTGATGTAGGATCGGAAGATGTTGACTCCTTGTGGGTTGAGTTAAGAAACTGCAAAGGTAAAAAGACCCTGATGGCATTTTACAAACAGGCTTCCCAACAGTAGCTGGGATGTGGACCATAGATTACAACAGGAAATAGAAAAGGTGTGTCAAAAGGGCAATGTTGTGATAGTCATGGGAGATTTTAACATGCAGGTTGATTGGGAAAATCGGTTGGTAATGGATCCCACGAGAGTGAGAGCCTATGAGATGGGTGTTTAGAACAGTTGTCATTGAGTCTACTAGGGGATCAGCTATACTGGACTGGGTGTTAAGTAATGAACCAGAAGCGATCAGGGAGCTTAAGGTAAAAGAACCCTTAGAAACCAGTGATCACAAAATGATTGAGTTCATCTTGAAATTTGATAGGGAGAAAGTAAAGTCTGACACAGCAGTATTTCAGTGGAGTAAGGGAAATTACAGTGGTATGAGGTAGGAGCTGGCCAAGGTAAATTGGAAGGAACTGCTGGCAGGGATGTCAGCAGAGCAGCAATGACATGTGTTTCTGGGAAAAATGAGAGAGGTGCAGCACATGTGTATTCCAAAAATGAAGAAATACTCAAATGGCAAAATAGTACATCAGTGGCTGACAATGGAAGTCAAACCTAATGTAAAAATAAAAGAGAGGGGATACAGCAAAGCAAAAATTAATAGGAAGATAGAGGATTAGGAAGCTTTTAAAAACCTATGGAGAGCAACTAAAAGAATCATTAGAAAGAAAAGATGAAATATGAAATCAAGCTAGCAAACGATATCAAAGTGGATAATAAAAGATTTTTCAAGTATGTAAAAAATAAAAGAGAGATGAGAGAGGATATAGAACTACTAGAAAATGAGGCCAGAGGAATAATAATGGGGAACAAGGAGATGGCAGATGAACTAAGTAAGTATTTTAGATCAGTCTTCACTGTGGAAGACACTAGCAGTATGCCTGATGTTGTAGTGTGTGAAGGAAGAGAAGTGGGTGCAGTTACTGTTACAAGGGAGAAGCTGCTCAAAAAGTTGAAAGACATAAGACACCCAGACCAGATGAACTGCACCCTAGGGTTAGAATTATAATTATAATTTATTTTAAATCTTACATCCATCCCACAACATGAGGGAGTAAAAAGCTTTGTGTTGACTCCGTTGCAATGTACAGACATGTGAATTTAAAAGTCTAATGGCTTGTAGAAAGAAGCTGTTCTGTAGCCTGTTGGTCCTGGCTTTAATGCTGCCAGACTGAAGCAGCTCAAACAGTTTATGGTTGGGGTTTCCGGTGACTGGTGTCCCCAATGATCTTCCAGGCCTTCTTTCTGCATGCTTTTATAAGTGTCCTTAATAGAGGGAAGTTCACATCCACAGGTGTGCTGGGCTGTCTATACCACTCTCCGCAGTGCCCAGCGATCAAGGTTGGTGCAGTTTCTGTACCAGGTGGTGATGCAGCCAGTCAATATGCTCTCAATGGTGCCCCTGTAGAGGGTCTAGAGGATCTGGGGGCCCATGCCAAACTTCTTCAGTCACCTGAGGCGGAAGAGATGCTGTTGTGTTTTTTTTTTGCCACAAAGCCGGTGTGTACAGTCCAGGTGAGATCATCGAGACCCTTGAAATTACTCACCACCTCAACTGCATACCCATTGATGTGGATCGGGCCGAGACTGTCTCCGTTCCTCCTGTAATCCACAATCAGCTCTTTGGCTTTTTGGACATTGAAGGAGTCACTGTGTCAGGGTGTCAACCTCTCCTCTGTAGGCTGTCTCAGTACCACTAGAAATAAGGTCGATCAAAGTTGTGTCATCTGAAAGAGGCAGTGGTAGAGATTGTGGAGGCATTAGCAATGATCTTTCAAAAATCCTTGGACTCTGGCGTGGTGCCAGAGGACTGGAAAGTTGCAAATGTCACTCCACTCTTTAAGAAAGGAGGAAGACAGCAGAAAGGAAATTATAGACCAGTTAGCCAGACCTCAGTGGTTGGGAAGCATCTCCCCCTCCCCCTCCAGCTTTCAAATCCCTTACTCATTCTTCCTTCAGTTAGTCCTGACAAAGGGTCTCGGCCTGAAACGTCGACTGCGCCTCTTCCTATAGATGCTGCTTGGCCTGCTGCGTTCACCAGCAACTTTGATGTATGTTGCTTGAATTTCCAGCATCTGCAGAATTCCTGTTGTTTGGTTGGGAAGATGTTGGAGTCAATTGTTAAGGATGAGGTTCTGGAGTACTTGGTGACACAGGACAGGAAGGATAAAGTCAGCATGGTTTCCTTAAGGGAAAAGCTTGCCTGATGAACCTGCTGAAATTCTTTGCAGAGATTACAGGTAGGATAGATACAGAGGATAAAGTGAATGGTGCATATTTGGACTTTCAGAAAGCCTTTGACAAGGTGCTGCTCATGAGGCTGCTTAGCAAGTTAAGAGTCCATGGTATTACAGGAAAGTTACTAACATGGTTAGAACATTGACTGATTGGTAGGAGGCAGTGAGTGGGAATAAAAGGATCCTTGTCTGGTTGGCTGCCAGTGACTAGTGGTGTTTTGCAGGGGTCGGTGTTGGGACCGTTTCTTTTTATGCTGTACCAATAATTTAGATGATGGAATAGATGGCTTTGTCATCAAGTTTTCAGATGATATGAAGACTGGTGGAGTGGCAGGTAGGGTTGAGAAAACAGGCAGGCTACAGAAGGACGTAGACAGATTAGGAGAATGGGCAAGAAAGTGGCAAATGAAATACCATGGTCGGAAAATGCATGGTCTTGAACTTTGGTAGTAGAAATAAATATACAGACTATTTTCTAAACGGGGAGAAAATCCAGAAATCTGAGATGCAAAGGGACTTGGGAGACCTTGGGCAGAACACCCTAAAGGTTAACTTGCAGGTTGAGTCAGTGGTGAGGAAAGCAAATGCAATGTTAACATTCATTTCAAGAGGTCTAGAATACAAGAGCAGGGATGTGATGCTGAGGCTTTATAAGGCACTGGTGAGGCCTCACCTTGAGTATTGTGAACAGTTTTGGGCTCCTCATCTAAGAAAAGATATGCTGGCATTGGAGAGGGTCCAGAGGAGGTTCACAAGGATGCTTCTGGGAATGAAAGGGTTATCATACGAGGAATGTTTGATGGCTCTGTGTCTGTACTCGCTGGAATTTAGAAGGATGGGGGGGGGAGGGATTTCATTAAAACCTTTTGAATGTTGAAAGGCCTAGACAGAGTAGATGTGAAAAGGATGTTTCTCATGGTGAGGGAGTCTAGGACGAGAGGGCACAGCCTCAGGATAGAGGGGTGTCCATTTAAAACAAAGATGCAGAGGTAATTCTTTAGCCAAAGGGTGGGTGAATTTGTGGAATTTGTTACCTCATGCTGCTGTGGAGGCCAGGTCACTGGATGTACTTAAGGCAGAGATTGACAAGTTCTTGACTGGACACACCATCAAAGGTTATGGCGAGAAGGCCAGGGAAATGGGGTTGAGGAGGGGAGAAAAGCATCAGCCATGACTGAATAGCAAAGCAGACTCGATGCACCAGATGGCCAAATTTTGCTCCTATGTCTTATGGTCTAATGGTCTTTGAGACATTTAAGAGACTCTTAGATAGGCACATGATGATAGAAAATTGAGGGCTATGTAGGATGGAAGGGATAGATTGATCTTTGAGTAGCTTAATAGGTCGACACACACTGTGAGCCGAAGAACCTGTACCGTGCTGTAATGTTCTATTTTCTATGCTCTCAATGATATTACCTGTGGTCCCTCCTTTCACCAGACTTGGTTCCGATCCCAAGAGGGACCGACATCTCCTGATTGTTTCCTGATCAGGTCACGATCCCAGCATCTTGGATTCAGTTACCTTGCTTGAAGATTTGCATTTGACCTGACATTTGATTGATTTAAGCATGGAGCCAAATTGGAATGTTTGGGTATGGGCCGATTTGAGGTGGCAGGGCCTGGGCCCGAGAGCGTATTGAAGTGACAGGGCCCAGTTCCAAGAATAAAGAACAACCCGAGGTTTGGACAATTTCAGCGCCAGGCCAGATTGAAAAGATCAGGGCATCGAGGCTGGAAGCGAGATTTAGCTCGCTGCTTCGCGATGTTTACTCATCTTAATACTTCATACTTCATTGTCGCCAAACAATTGATACTAGAGCATACAGTCATCATAGCAATATTTGATTCTGCGCTTTGCGCTCCCTGGAGTACAAATCGATAGTAAATATTAAAAATTTAAATTATAAATCATAAATAGAAAATAGAAAAGGCAAAGTAAGGTAGTACAAAAAAAATGAGATGCAGGTCCAGATATTTGGAGGGTATGGCCCAGATCCGGGTCAGGATCCGTTCAGCAGTCTTATCACAGTTGGAAAGAAGCTGTTCCCAAAATCTGTCCGTACGAGTCTTCAAGCTCCTGAGCCTTCTCCCGGAGGGAAGAGGGACAAAAAGTGTGTCGGCTGGGTGGGTCGTCTCTGCATTGAACTGAGGCTGTAGCCTGAACCTCAGGGCTGTGGACTCACTTTGGTGAACATCAGTTCTGAATGCTACTTGCTTACTTTTATTGTTTGCATAATTTTTTTTTTCTCTCTGCACATTGGATTTTCGACAGTCTTCTTTTGTTTGAATGGGTTCTACTGGGTTTATTTGTTTTGTGGCTGCCTATAAGGGGACAAATCTCAAGGTTGTATAAGTGTACATACTTTGATAATAAATGTATTTTGAACTTTAACAGAAGGACCACATGAAGGCATCATTAACAAGGCCAGAGTGCTTCACTGAAGGTCAAGTCCAGAGCCAAATGCTGACGCAACATGACAAAGCAAAGTTAGTCCACAATTCACACGTGAAGGCGAGGTCTGGTTAAAGAGTCACCACACAAATGTAGTGAAGGTTCAGCTAATGGCAGCCACAAGAACAAATTCAGGAACAGGTAGGACAACCATTTCACGTTGCTTAACGTACTTTAAAAAAAATATTTATTCAGGGAAGTGGACATCACTGGAACCGTCAGTATTTATTGCCTGTCACTGACGGTTAATGAAATGAGATAAAATTAATGTCTCATATTGGAGAGGTTGGAGATCACTTTGGTAAAGTGGTAGATTCCTCCCCGAAGGATTGATGGATTTTTATAATAAACACCCAATCACCATTGCTGGTACCACTCTTTATCCCAGGCTATTTTCAATGTGCTTTCTTGAATTTGGATTCCCTAGATACCATGGTGGGATTTGAATTCATCTCAGGATCAATGGACATAGAACAATTAACTAATTAACAAGTAATTAGATAAACCTAAATATTAAAAGATAGTCTCTATACACATAAAACACAGAGCAGTACAGCACAGTACAGGCTCTTCAGCTTACAATATTGTGCCAACCCTTTAACCTTCTCTAAGATCAATCTTAACCCTTCCCTCCTATGTAAACCTTTTTTCTATCGTCCATGTGCCTATCTAAGAGTCTCTTAAATGTCCTTAATGTATCTGTCTCTACCACCATTCATGGTATGTTCCTTGCACCCACCATTCTCTGTGTAAAAAACCTACCTGCTGCATCCCGCTGTGGCAATGAATTCCATAGATTCACCAGCCTCTGGCTAAAGAAACTCCTCCTCAACTTTGTTGTATTTTAAGGCCATGCCCTCTGGTCCTAGACCCGCCCAACTAATGAATGAATTCCTCAACTAGTGAAGGCCGACACACCACTTGCCTTCTTAACTACCCTATCATCCTGTACAGCAACGCTGAGTTGTTAACATAGCTACTGACTCATGTTGGAGAGATGTTGGAGAACCTTTCAGTAAGATGGTAGATTTCTCACTCAAGGACGTTAGTGAGACCTGACATAGATTGGGGGACTACTTCGTCGAGCACTTTCAAAAGATGGAATTTTCCAGTGGCCTCCCATCTTAATTTGACTTCCCAAGGTCCCTCAGAACTTGGTAAAGTTGTGCAAGGTCATGAGAGGTTTGGTCAGAGTAAATGGAAGGAAAATCACTCCTTTCAATGCAAGAGGCTCTGTGTACAGATGTCTTGATGCAGATGTGCTGAGCATCAGTGACACCATGTGTGGGCCTGTGGTTTTGGTCGTCTTTTCTGAGGAAAAATGTTCATGGCATGGGAGTCCAGACTTGATGGGCTGAATGGCCTAAATCTGCTCTTTTGTCTTATAGTCTTATGGTTTATTAGACTAATGAAAATAAAGAAAAACCTGCATATTCTGGAATTCTGTAACAAAAACAGTAAGTACAGGAAACACTCAGCAAGCCAGGCAGCATCTGTGGAAGGAAGACTGAATGTTTCAGATCAGTGATATTTCATCAGACCTAATGGTCTAAATGACTTCTTCCTATGCAGTAACATTTTTATCAATCCATATTTGAAGTTGGTCATCTGCTTACTATCAAGGTACTGTTTCTGGGAACTCTCTGTGTCCATACTGGCGCCTGACATTTCCCACATGTCCACAGCCTTTACAGTTCAAAAACTCTTCATCGCTGTGAAGTGTCGAAGATGCTATAAAAATGCACAGCAGGCAGTCTCCTTGCCCAATTTATGCCCCAGTCAATTTATACTCAGTTGAGATGAGCAATCTCCAAGAGGACCATGACCTTGTCGTGGTTTGGACGCCTGCATTCCTCAATGACCCAGAGAGTTATGTTGCCCGGAGTCAGGGCTTCGTGCTTTGGCTCTTGGTAGGGTCACCCATGCCAAATAGGTCAAAGGGTAGAGGACAGACTAATAGTGGTCCACCAGTCCTCCAGGTTCGGGAGTTCGGTTCAGAGCTAACAACCCAAACAAGTAAATCAAAATTGCTACGGAAACAGCAATAAAGAATCCTTCTGTGGTCGTGTGATGTTGGAATGTTCAGCGGAAGCTCTACGTGTTCTCCAGGGAACTGAATGGAACTGGTTTATTATTGTCACATAGAACTTACCCCTCACATCTCCTTTAAAACGATCCCCTCTCGCCTTAAATGCATGCCCACATATACCGAGATAAAATGAAAAGTCTGTCTTGCATACTGTCCATATAGTTCGAATCATTACACTATGCATTGAGGTAGATCAAGGTAAAATAATAACAGAATGCAGAATGAAGTGCAAAGCTACAGAGAAAGTGGAGTGCAGGTGAACAATAAAGTGCAGGATCGTAACAAGGTAGACTTTGAGGTCAAGAGTCCATCTGATCATACCAGGGAATCATTCAATAGTCTCTCGATGGGGGGGGGGGGGTTAGAAGCTGTCTTTGGGCCTGGTGGCAAGTGTTTTCAAACTTTGACATCTGATGGGAGAAGGGAGAAGAGAGAATGTCCGGGGTGGGATGGGTTTTTGATTATGCTGGCTGCTTTACCAAAGCAACAAGAAGTGTAGACAGCAGGTCGATGGAGGGGAGGGTGGTTTCCTTGATGTGCTGAGCTACAAGTTTCTGTAGTTTCTTGTGGTCACGGGCAGGGCAGTTTCCAAGTATCTGAATGAACCCATTGTAATCATTCCCCACCCTGCCCACCACTCACAAGTCCAAGTTTGAAACATCTTCCCCGAAACTTCCTGAAATGGATGTAATCAGCATTTGCTTGATAATACTTCCATGAAACACCAGGGTATTTTGCCATCTCAAAGGTGTGACATGTACAGAGTTGTTGATATGGACACCAACTCAGTCCTACACAATCAAGAAAGCTCGCCAACGCCTTTATTTTCTGAGGAGGCTGAAGAAAACTGGACTTATGCGCGTCTGTACGCATGTCATTCTAGAAATGCACTGTAAAGAACATCTGAACAAGCTGCATCACTGCTTGGTATGAAAACCACTCTGCAGCGGACAGGGAAGCTCTGCAACTGGTCTGCCCAGCACATCACCAGCACCAGTCTACCCACCATCGAGGACGTGTATATATAGAAAGGTGCCGGAGAAAGACCTGCAATATCATGAAGGATCCCACCCACCCTGCTCATGGACTGTTTGTCCCACTCCCATCCAGCAGGATGCTCCGTAGCATCCACGCCAGGAGAACCAGACTCAAAAACAGTTACTTTCCCCAAGTAGTAAGGCTAATCAATACCTCCACCCACTAACTCACTTCTGCACGCTTCCCACAACCACAGCTTTATCATTTCCTGTCAGCCTCCTTATGTGCCTAGTGTCACTTTATAGACATACACGTATAAAGCTATCTCATGTAGTTATATGCGTGTTTTTTATTATTCTGTTCTTTATCTTCTGTGTTGTTTTTGTGCTGCACAGAATCTGGAGTAACAATTATTTCATTCTCCTTTATAGTTGTGGAAATGACTTTAACCAAACTTGAATCAATCAGGAAAAGAAATAAGTAATACTTGTTCAGGTTTCTGTGGGGTTTTTTTTTTGGTCTTAAAGACCAAAGAGAAATAAACATGTTTTACTTTATTCAACAAAAGCATGCTGAAGGTTACTGCCAAGTATTCCCACGTATAAATAGATTGCATCAATCTCCCCACAACATCAATATTTGTTTGAGTGGGTTTGTTAACTATTGATCGGACTGTATTGCGTGTAAGGTGCAGCAAACCAAATTCTCTACCAGCAGCTGAATGCATGAAAATTCCTTGTGGATACTTGCCCAGAGTTTGTGGATTTCATGCTTCATCAACCACGCTCTTTCACATAATTCATCGGTTGCTCTAACTTCACCTCAACTAAGATGTTTGTATCTCCAGTGCTGAGGTTTGAGTTCTGCACCTCCACGCCTTCCTGTTCCAGCTGACCCGACGTACAAAAGACGCTGGAGGAGCTCGGTGGGTCAGGAAGCATCTCTAGAGGTAAACAGATAGTCAACATTTTGTGTCAAGACTTGATGAAGAGTCTGGACGCAAAATATTGACTATCCATTTCCCATCTGATTGCTGAGTTCCTCCAGGATTTTGTGTGTGTTGTTCCTTTCTGCGTCTTGTAGCACATCAGGCGGCAACCTTGCTGCTTCCGTAACATTTGTCTGTCTTTTAGGAGGCCGAGTTGCCCGCTCAATGCTCAACCCAGCACAGTTGGAAAGCGTACAAGGAGCTGGCCAGATTCGAACCCGGGACCATTCGCCTCAAAGTCCGGTGCTGATGCCACTACACCACCGGCCGGCTGACTAGATTTTTGTGTGTTGTTCCAAATTCGAGCATCTGCTCCTATCTGACCCAATCCTTAATGCAGCTGGAATCTTGTCCTGCCCAATTGACCATCAATCCCAGTCAAGATGGCATTGAACTGCAGACTCCATTGAAGTCATAACTCAAACGTAGTTATTTGGATGGCTTTGGGGTGTTAGGGGTCAGGTTAGGGTTTAGGGTGTGGGGTGTTGGAGGTCAGGAAGGGACCTAGGTCTCCGCTCCATACTCAACGGCCAGCAGCATGAACGTGCAACGAAGGACATCTCTAGGCAGGTGTCAGGTTAGCAAGTGCTGTGGACGAAGACCAGTGAGAATGAGGGCGGAATATGCGACATTTGTGGGCTGCCCCCAGCATGTCCTTACATTGTGTTGGCTGTTAATACAAACAGCACATTTGTATGTTTATACGTACGTGTGATAAATAATTCTGAGTCTACATCAGTGCCGGTTTGCAACCCATTGCCAAAGCAGTAAGGATATCGCTGATGACGCAAAGAAGTCACCATCAGGACTTCATCGTCTGTCGATGTCTGGAGAGTGACAATTCCTGGAGGTTTAATCACATGACCTCCCCGTCATGGTGCCTATCCACATATCACCCTGCCCATTGTGAAGAAAAAAAGATCTCATTGGCTACCTCTTGAAACTTGGCCAAACTGCATTTCCTTCCCACCGCCGATCCTGTCCCCGGTGTCAGCCGTGGCTCAGCAGGCATCATGCCCACCTCTCAGTCACCAACTTCAGGTACGGGTGAGCACAGAAGTACAGGCCGGCACTGCAGAGCAGTACTGAGGGAGTGAGGTAACAGATGGAGGTGCAGTCGCTGGGATAGGATGGTCAAATACAAGCCTGTCTGCTGAATCGGGGAATGAAAAAGTTCCCATTGTTATTTTCCATCCTTCTAGTAAATGTCACAACCCCCTCTCCACCATTCCCCAACACCCCCACCCTTTCACAACATCCCTAATTATCCTCTACCCCATCATCCTCCCAAATTCACCATCCCTTCACTCCTTCATTCCTCACATCCCTTCACTAAACCCCTCCCACGAGTCCACCCCGACCCTCTCACAGATTACCCCCACACCCCGTCATACCACTATCCCCTCAAATTCACCCTCCCCACCATCCAACAACTAATCCCCATGCACACCCACCATTCCTCAATGCTCTACCTCTCCCACCCTCCCAAATTCACAATCCCCATCATTCCCTCAGTACACCCATCAATCCACACTGCCCCACCATCTCCCACTAATCCCTACCAATCCTCAACCCCCTATCTTCTCACAAACTCACTCTCCCTCACCACACTCCTCCCAACACTCCCCACCAACCTCCGCTATCCCCCAGTACCATCTGCACAATCTCCCCACAATTCCCCGCCCCAACTCCCACAAGCCAAGTTCCTTTTCTGATAAAATTTTCCAGATACGCCGAAGAAAGGAAACGTTGCTGTGGAGCGCCTGCATATTGAGAGGTGCTGAGATTTTTTTTTTGCTTGTTGTTCTCACTGGAGACTTGGCAAATCTCAGAGCCAACGACGGAAGCCAAGTTGGACAGGGAGATGTTTCTGCAGAAAGCAGCCAATAAGCTATGTTGTGTGGTCCGCAGTGACGAGCTGAGAGCTCCGAGTGTCAGGAACATCGAGGACCCCAGCGCGCATGGGCCAATAATCTTGGCAGGGACTATATTTGTCTTGTCACACTATTTATCCTTCCTGCTCTTGTAAACAATTGTTTAACAGGATACAGCGGTCAAACTTGCTGAGTTAAAAAAAAATGATTGTTTCAATAGCACAGGCATGAAAGGAGCAATTCATCGCCATAGCAACTTCCAAAACTCTGGATTCAATGTCATCTTTGGAAAGACTATTTTCTTCAGTTTTTATAAATCCCTTTCTTGTTTCAATAATAAATAA
The DNA here is from genome assembly GCF_963921235.1 of Mobula hypostoma. Classification (NCBI taxonomy): domain Eukaryota; kingdom Metazoa; phylum Chordata; class Chondrichthyes; order Myliobatiformes; family Myliobatidae; genus Mobula; species Mobula hypostoma. The sequence goes on from NC_086109.1 coordinate 91,692,722, forward strand.
AAACGTAATAAATGATATTGAGAAGTTGACGACATGATCATGAGAAGCAGCTCATGAGAACATCGGGCATCGCGGTAGCATAGTGATTAGTGTGATGTTACTATAGTCTGGGCCCTAGTAAAGCTAGGAGTTCAATTTCAATTTCTGTGCCATCTGTAAGGATGTTGCAAGTTTTCCCCGTGACCACGTGGGTTTTCTCCGGGTGCCCTGGTTTCCTCCCACCATTCCAAAGACAGACTGGTTGATAGGGTAATTGGTCCATTGTCCCATAATTAGGCTAGGGTTAAGTAGGTGAGTTGGTTGGAGGCATGGCTCACAAGAGTTGGAAGGGCCTAGTGTGTGCTGTATCTCAATAAATAATAAAGGAAGACTTTTAAAGTTCCCTCCAGGCTTAACAAGAAGCCCAGAGTCCTCGGCCTTTGGTAAGAGTGGGCTCCCTCACCTCTGCCCCTCTGCACAGGTGCCCCTCAGGACTGTATCCTAAGCCCCCTCCCTTACTCTCTGTATACCCATGACTCTGTCGCCACCCACAGCTCCAATCTGTTAATTAAATTTGCTGATGATACTACACTGACTGGCCTAATCTCAAATAATAATGAGTCAGCCTACAGAGAAGAATTCATCTCTCTGACACAGTGGTGTCAAGAAAACAACCTCTCCCTCAATGTCGCAAAAACAAAGGAGCTGGTTGTGGATTACAGGAGGAATGGAGACAGGCTAACTCCTATTGACATCAATGGATCTGGGGTTGACAGGATGAACAGCTTTAAGTTCCTCAGCATACACATCACCGAGGATCTCACGTGGTCTGTACATACCAGCTGTATGGTGAAAAAGGCACCACAGACGGTTGAAGAAGTTTGGTGTGGCCCCCCCAGATCCTAAGAGCTTTCTATAGGGACACAACTGAGAGCATCCTGACTAGTTGCATCACTGCCTGGGCATGGGAACTGTACCTCCCTCAATTGCAGGACTCTGCAGAGAGTGGTGCAGACAGCCCAGCGCATCTCTGGATGTGAACTTCCCACTATTCAGGACATTTACAAAGACAGGTGTGTAAAAACAGCCCAAAGGTTCATTGGGGACCCGAGCCACCCCAACAACAAACTGTTCAAGCTTCTACATTCCGGGAAATGATACCGCAGCATAAAAGACAAGACCACTAGGCTCCAGGACAGCTTCTTCCACCAAGTCATCAGACTGATTAATTCAATACAATTGTATTTCGATGTTATATTGACTATACTGTTGTACATAATAATTATTATAAATTACTATAAATTGCACATTGCACATTTAGACGGGGATGTAACGTAAAGATTTTTACTCCTCATGTATGTGAAGGATGTAAGTAATAAAGTCAATTCAATTCAAGAGAAAACCTGCAGGTGCTGGAAATCAAAGCAATACACACCTGATGAAGGGTCTCGGCCCGAAACGTCGACTGTACTCTTTTCTATAGACGCTGCCTGGCCTGCTGAGTTCCTCCAGCATTTTGTGTGTTGGAAAATTTCATTTATTATTATCATCGTACTTGCACAGTTTGCCTTTTTTTGCACATTGGTTGTTTGTCAGTCTTTGTGTGTAGTTTTTCACTGATTCTATCATACTTCTTTTGGGTGACGGGGTGGAGATAAGTCTCCACCACCAGAGGTATAAGGTGCTGCTTCCCTCCACTAGCCTGCAGGTCCCCCTTAGGCAAGGTGTAGCACCTGCTTAGCACCCCCCCCCCCCGATATCAGAGTCATGTGAAGCCATGGCAGCAGGTGGTGGATGGTCGTATGAGCAACTGGTACATATCACAAGTCTGGTTATGTGACCACTGACGCCAAGCAGACAATCTCTGAAGAGTATTGATAACGGCTGGGGTCACCCATCCTGTAAAGATACTGCCCAGAAGAAGGCAATGGAAAACCACTTTTGTATTTTGCCAAGAACAATCATGGTAAAGACCACGATCACTCATGTCATATGACACGGAACAAAATGGATGGATAGTACTTCTTTGTTCTACTGTGTATCACTGCAAGAAAACAAATCTCTGGGTCGTATATGGTGACGCATACGTACTTCAACAATAAATTTAATTTGAACTTTTATTTCTATTGGAATGACCACCGCTACTGAGCACCTCTACAAAGAGCACTGTGACAGGAGAGCAGCATCCATCAGCGGGGACCCCGGTCCAACATCCAGGCCATGCCCTCTTCTTGCAACTAACATCAGGCAGGAGGTACAGCAGCCTTGGGTCCCACACCTCCAGGTTCAGGAGCGGTTATTACTGAACAGATATCAGGCTCCTGAACCGGGGGAGATAACTTCACTCACCACAACTCTGAACTGATTCTACGACCGACAGACTCACTTTCAAAGACCCTTTGCAGCTCATGTTCTCAATATTATTTTTAAAATTTGTATCCGCACAGTTTGTCTTCTTTTGCACATTGGTTGTCTTTGTTTATGTATAGTTTTTCATAAATACCATTGTATTTCTTTACTTTCCTGTAAATGCCTGCATGACCAAGGTGGTACATGGTAACACACACGTACTTTGATAATAAATTTACTTTGAACTTTGAACACTCTCGAGAAACCCCAAAATATGTTGCAGCCAATGAAGTATTTACAAAGTGCCCCCAGTACTGCAGCGAGAGAGCAGAAACAAACCATGGTAAATGAGGTACTCGATCCTGTGAATCTTCCACCCACCTCTTCTCACACTGGCAGGATTTGGATAGCGCCACGTTCCTTCTAGGCCATTCATTCCACGCACTGTGAGAGGTGACTTGATACAGGGGTACAAATTGATAAAGGGGTAGATTGAGTGTCAGGCCAAAGACTTTTTCCCAAGATGAAAATGGCTAATACCAGGGACAATAACTTTAAGGAGATCGGAGGAAGGTATAGGGGTGATGTCAGAGTCAGGTTTTTGACACAGTAGGATCTCAGGGATGGTGATAGAGGAAGGCGCATTATGGAATTAGTTTAGTGTTGACGTGAGTGAAGTTATCCATGCTAGTTCAGGAGCCTGATGATTGAAGTGTTGAAGTTTGTAGGGTGTTTTCTGTGCAACAGCCAATCAATTTACGAAGCTGTTGATTTTTTTTGTACACACAGTGACCTACTTATTAGGTTCAGGGGTGGAACCTGGTGCAGTTTTCTGCTGCTGTAGCCCATCCACTTCAAGGTTCAATGCTCTTCTACACACCACTGTTGTAAAGCATGGTTATTTGAGTTACTGTCACTTTCCTGTCAGCTTGAACCAGTCTGACTAGTCTCCTCTGACCTCTCTCATTAACAAGATGTTTTGCCCACAGAGCTGCTGCTCACTGGATTTTTTTTTTTTTTGATTTTTAGCACCATTCTCTGTAAACTCTAGAGACTGTTGTGCATGAAAATCCCAGGAGATCAGCAGTTTCTGAGATACTCAAACCACCCTCTCTGGCACCAACAATCATTCCTCAGCCACAGTCACTTAAATCACATTTCTTCCCCATTCTCATGTTTAGTCTGAACAAGAACTGAACCTCTTGGCCATGCCTGCATGCTTTTATGCATCGAGTTGCTGACACACGATTGGCTGATTAGATATGTGCATTAACAAGCAGGTGTACCTAATAAAGTGGCCACTGAGTGTGTATGTTGTATTCAGGCTCAGCGTATGAATGCAGATGGCAAGGTCAAATTCTACCAATGTTTGGAAACATTAAGATTAACAAATAAATACAAATAAAGATTGGCTTTATTTGTCACACGTACGTCGAAACATACAGTGAAATGCTCTATTTGTATCAAACCAAATCAGTGAAGATTGTGCTCGGCAGTCCACAAGTGATTCTAACATAGCCTGCCCACAACTCACTGGCCCCTGACTGCATGCCTTTGGAATGTGGGAGGAAACCAGAGCACTCAGAGGAAACCCACACAGTCTCAGGGAGAAGGTACAGACAGCTGTGGGAATTGAGCCCCAGTAGGAGATCACTGGCACTGCAACGCGAAACGCCGGCTGCTACATTCAGAATCAGAATCAGGTTTCTTATCACAGTCTTATATGACGTGAAATTTGTTGTTTTGTGGCAGCAGTGCACAGCAAAGACATAAACTTACTATAAGTTACCAAATAAGGAAAAAGTGAGATTTCTCCAACGACAGTGCTAACATCTGTAAATGTATTAGCCAGCACTAAATCCACATTGCGTAGATACCGTACAATCAGTCTATGTGTCTAACAGTTACTTGTACATTGTGTTGTATAGGATTTCTTTTATATTTCCGAACGAGAAAATCTGCAGATGCTAGACATCGGAATCGGTCCTGCTGAAGGGTTTCGGCCCGAAACGTCGACTGTACTCTTTTCCTAGATGCTGCCTGGCCTGCTGAGTTCCTCCAGCATTTTGTGTGTATTGCTCTTGCTTCTATATTTATTGTGTTTTATTGTACTTTTATGCTTATTGTGTGTTTATAATGTTGCATCAGATCCGGAGTAACAATCATTTTATTCTCCTTCATACTTGTAAACAATCTTGAATCTTGAGGCGGTAGAAGCTGGAGATCTATGAGCCAGTCCCCACTTGGGGAAGGTCAATAGCTTTAAGTTCCTTGGTGATAACGTATCAGAGGATCTGTCCTGAGACCAGCACACGTGTCATCACAAGGGAGGCATGACAGTGTCTCTACTTTCATAAGAGTTTTCTTTTTGTATACTTTTTCATAAAATTTTTATTGCATTGCCATAAAAAAATGCCAGTAACATCATGAAGGATCTCACCCACCCAGCTTATGGACTGTTAGTCCCACTCCCATCAAGGAGAGGCTACATAGCATCTATACCAGGACCACCAGACTCAAAAACAGTTACTAGCCTCAAGCAGTAAGGCTGATCAACACCTCCTCCCGCTAGCCCACCCTTTAACACCCCCCAGCACTAGCATCACTTTCTGTACATACAATCATTCTATGTGTATAACAGTTACTTGTACGTTGTGTTTTATAGGATTGCTGGTATATTTATAGTGTGTTTTGCATTTTTTTCAAAGTTCAAAGTACATTTATTATCAAAGTATGTTTATAATATACAACCTTAAGATTGTTCTCCTTACAGACAGCCACAAAGCAAAGAAACCCAGTAGAACCCATTAAAGAAAGTCAAACACTCAATGAGTAGAAAAATAACAGACTTTGCAAACAATAAAAGTAAGCAAATAACACTCAGTATTGAATTTCACAGAAGTGACTCCACAGCCACGAAGCTAGTCACAGCTTATTCCATTCAATATGCTCATTGTGTTTTTCTCATGCTGCATTGGATTGGAAGGAACAGTCATTTGGTTCTCCGTTATACTCATATACCGAAGAATGACAATAAACTATCTTGAATCCGTGTTGTACCCAGCCAATTGTTAGTATGATTCATCGTCATCATCATTTTGTGCCTTGTCATATGACGTGGCCAATCATGGGCTTATCCATGACCATGAGTGTTCTTGGCAAATTTTTCTACAGAAGTGGTTTGCCATTGCCTTTTTCTGGGCAGTGTCTTTACAAGGTGGGTAACCTCAGTCATTATCAATACTCTTCAGAGATTGTCTGCCTGGCATCAGTGGTCATGTAACCATGACTCGTGATATCCCATGGCTTCACGTGAGCCTGATCGGGGAGCTAAGCAGGTGCTACACCTTGCCCAATGGTGACCTGCAGACTAGCGGAGGGAAGGAGCACTTTACACCTCTTTGATAGAGACACATCTCCACCCCACCACCCAATGGGATGATTAGTGGTGCTATATGAATGCAAGTCATTCTTTGCAATTTCTTGTTTCACTTACAAGGATTCATCAGAGGTTGATAGGTTAAGAGTAGAGCATTCTGGGTTGGATTACAGACTTCGGGAAGCATAATGTTATTGAGGTCTGTGGTTTCCTGTGAATTTTAAAACCAACAAAAAAATCAATGTGTAGGAATGTTTCCTGCCATGATTCAACACCCCTTCAGAAGCAGCTTTCCTCAAGGAGTACATCGGTCAGAGCCATATGCTTAACTCGCTTCATAAGACAGGTACGTGCTTGCTCTTCAAGCACGCATTCCATCTGACCGTGGCCCGAAATGGAAAAGAAGCTGAAAAGCCTCGAGGTAGACAATGCTTGGTTAAAACCTGGCTCTGCCAACCAGGAGAGACAACATAATCGTGCCTCAGTAACTGCTAACATTGCCTGTCATTCTAAGAGGTTCAAAGTTCAAAGTAAATTTTATTATCAAAGTATATATACTCTATGTCACCATATACAACCCTGAGATTCATTTTCCTGTGGGCATACTCAGCAAATCTATAGAATAGTAACTATAACAGGATCAATGAAAAATCAACCAGAGTGCAGAAGACAACAAACTGTACAAATGAAAGTATACATAAATAGCAAAAAATAACAAGAACACAAGATGACAAGATATAGAGTCCTTAAAATCAGATCACTGGTTGTGGGAACATCTCACCGGATAGGCAAGTGAGTATAGTTATCCCGTTTTGTTCAAGAGCCTGATAGTCGAGGGGTAATAACTGTTCCTGAACCTGGTGGTGTGGGACCTGATGGTTGAGGGGTAATAACTGTTCCTGAATCTGGTGGTGTGAGACCTGATGGTTGAGGGGTAATAACTGTTCCTGAACCTGGTGATGTGGGACCTGATGGTTGTAGGGTAATAACTGTTCCTGAACCTGGTGGTGTGGGACCTGATGGTTGAGAGGTAATAACTGTTCCTGAACCTGGTGGTGTGAGACCTGATGGTTGAAGGGTAATAACTGTTCCTGAACCTGGTGGTGTGAGACCTGATGGTTGTAGGGTAATAACTGTTCCTGAACCTGGTGGTGTGGGACCTGATGGTTGAGGGGTAATAACTATTCCTGAACCTGGTGGTGTGGGACCGGATGGTTGAGGGGTGATAACTGTTCCTGAACCTGGTGGTGTGGGACCTGATGGTTGAAGGGTAATAACTATTCCTGAACCTGGTGGTGTGGGACCTGGTGGTTGTAGGGTAATAACTGTTCCTGAACCTGGTGGTGTGGGACCTGATGGTTGAAGGGTAATAACTGTTCCTGAACCTGGTGGTGCGAGTCCTGAGGCTCCTGTACCTTTTACCCTCTAACTTGGGGAGCCCGTGGTAAACACACTCCTTACAAGCGCTCACTCACTCTGGCACAAACGTGGCCTTGTTGCTCCGCTGTCGTTATGGTGAGCGAATGCCCTCCACCGCCTTCCCCCCCGCGTGTTCTCACAGCTGACCCACGGGCTTCCCTCTGCAGTGCTGCATGCGTTCAGAGTCGGACATCGAGGTCTGACCTAATTTCATTCTCTACTTGTACCTGACTGTAAGTGTGCGATGGTGTTGAGTGTTCTGCTGTTTCACAGTGCCATTTCCCGGCAGTCCTGTGGCGTTTGCTGGGCCCTAAACCAGGCTGATGTACTTGGGTTGGCTTTACGGTGTCTCTCCCACCATACACGGTAGAATATTCCCTTCTTTTAGTACTGGGGATGTGTAAATGTGAATATGTTGTTTGTATACTGTATTTAAGGTAACTACTTCTGTTTATTTTGTAATATGATTGTAATTATATTGTGGGGTGCATCATATTCTGATTTATCTGTAGTCTTAAGTTAACTTTGTTGGTAATTAAAAATGGTATGTCCTAGTGATGGGGTGGAGAGAAGTCTCTATCAAAGGTAGTGTAAATCACTCCTTCCCTTCGCTAGCTTGCAGATTACCCTTGGGCAAGGTGTAGCACCTGCTTCGTCCCTGTATCAGGATCACATGAAGCGACGGGAGCAGGTGGTGGATGGTCGTACGAGCAGCCGGTGCACGTCACAAGTCCTGGTGATGCGACCACTGACGCCAGGCAGACAATCTCTGACGAGTATTGACAATGGCTGGCTTCACCCATCTTGTAAAGGCACTGCCCAGAAGAAGACAACGACAAACCACTTCTGTAGAAAAATTTGCCAAGAACAACCATGGTTACGGGTAAGACCATGATCGCCCACGTTACACAACGCGGCACGTTGTGATGATGATGATGTCTTAGTGCCTCCCAAATGGAGCTCATCGCCCTCAGTATGAGGGATCAATAGGAGTTCACACTGGACAAGAATAAGTATGTAGCTATTATGCTTTCTTGTGGATATCATTTTGTAAACATTGGCATTTTTCTTTTCACTAATGTTTGTAAGTTTGATTTTTGACGCACCTGATAGACACCCTTGTGCTGAAGGGCTGAGCGACTCCATCCATTTCACCTTTGGGCATAACCCGCATTTCTAACACACGGTAGCGTGCAGGTCAGCAAGGCACTATTCTAGTGCTGGCGACCTGAATTCAATTCCCACCGCTATCCGTCAGGCATTTGTACGTCCTCCCTGTGACCACAGGGGTTTTCGCTGGGTGCTCCGACTTCCTCTCACCTTCCAAAGACATACAGGTTAGTAGGTTAGTTGGTCACATGGTTGTGGTTGGACAGCGCCAGTCCACTGGGCTGGAAGGGCCTGCTACCGTGATGTGTCTCTAAATACATAAATAGAAGGTGGGAGGGGAGCAGCGGCTTGGAAGCCCCTCCTTGGGAAGATGGTGATGTCATTAAATTTTAAACCAGGGTCAGCTCTCTGGTGACATCATCAGAACTGACATGACCTGCAGTTGAATATTAGCCAGACACCGGAGTGATTTTTAACAGGAGGCCATCAGCTCTGCTTAGATTCACACATATCTGAGGTGGTGTGGGGCCTAAAATACCTGGTAACGGAAACAAAATGCCTGGGTTTTTGTTTTCGATAAAACAGCATGAAATCCAGGCCTTTTATCCTGCCATTTACACAGCATTACCAGAGTAAACAAAGAGAAAGGCAGATTGCTACATGAGGGTCCACCTAATTGTGCGGAGGTTTTCGGGGCCAGGGACCTGTAGCACAAATTCCAGCACATCAGGCAGAGGCTGACTCACATTACAGCTGCTTGTGGTGTTCTGTGACTGACCTCTCCACCGGTGGTGTGTCGCACAGGTTTCTGCAGTGTGTTACTAACCACCACAGTTTCAGATTGCGATTCACGTGTACCTCGAAGCTTGCAATGAATGGCATTGTCTGTGTTAAGAACCAGCGCACTGGGGTATACTGGTGGTGGCCCACAAGTGTCGAACACTCAGGCGCCAACATCTCCAAAACGATGCACCTTCTGGTCCATCTAGGCTGAATATTGTGTACTGAATATTTCCGTCATATTTGAGTAATCTTGCATATATAGTTTGATTAAGCATTCCTGCTTGTTTAAATAATTCATTACTGGTTATATGTGGGCACGTGGCCAAGACTAGCTACCTGAAGGTCTTGAGTTCGAGCCGCAGCTGACGGAACGTGTTGTGTCCTTGAGCAAGGCACTTAATCACACATTGCTCTGCGACAACACTGGTGCCAAGCTGTATGGATCCTAATGCCCTTCCCTTGGACAACATTGGTGTCGTGGAGAGGGGAGACTTGCAGCATGGGCAACTGCTGGTCTTCCATACAACCTTGCCCAGGCCTGCGCCCTGGAGAGTGAAGACTTTCCAGGCGCAGATCCATGGTCTCGCAAGACTAACGGATGCTTTTACTGGTTATATGTACAAATAAGTGAATTACATACATCATCACACTGCCACGTGTTACCTGCGTGCCTTGCTTAAAGAAAACACAATTTTGAACTCTTGTGTCTTCCTTTTGAATTAGTTTAACACTTTGAAGTTACAAAACATAACACAAGGGCTATGGGATTCCTCACTAACCAAACACCTTGAACCAACGGATCTGGAAAGAAAATTGACAATGATGTTGCCGGGCCTTGAGGATCTGAGTTATAGGGAAAGGTTAAATAGGACCTCATTCCCTGGAGCATAGGAGAATGAGAGGAGGTTTGACAGAGATACACAGAATTATGAGGGGTAAAGATAGTGGAAAAAACGTGCTTAATTTTACCCTGAGGTTGGGTGAGACTAAATCTAGAGGTCATAGTTTAAGGGTTATGTCGTATGATGTGGACGATCATGGTTATTGACCGTGATTGTTCTTGACAAATTTTTCTACTTCTTCTTCTAGGCTAAGGATAAAAGGTGAAATATTTAAAGAGAACATAAAGGGAAGCTTCACTCAGAGTGATGCGCATGTGCAGTGAACTATCGGTAAAAGTGATGGATGTGGGTTTGATCGGATAAGTACATGGATGGCAGGGATATAGAGGGCCTGTTCCAGGTGTGAGGCGATGGGGCTAGGCAGAATATTAATTCAGCACGGATCAGATGGGCTGAAGGGCCTGTTTCCGTGCTGTAGTGATCTATGACTGGATGAAAGCAAGTCATGCTAGACCCCAGCAGAATGTTTAAAAACACTGAAGGACCCTGCTCTGCAGTTCCTACTGCTCCTGAAACACAGGTATATAACACAGCTACGTAAATATCAGGAACACCAGAAAATCTGCAGGTACTGGAAATCCAAGGCAACAATGGACAACAAAACGCTGGAGGAACTCGGTCCTGAAGAAGGGTCTCGGCCCGAAACATCAACTGTTTATTCATTTCCATAGATGCTGCCTGACCATCTGAGCTGTTCCGGCATCCTCTATGTAAATATCAGGATTGTATCTCCGTGAGGTTGTACAGTCTGCTGATATACACTGTCGAGCCAAGTTCATTGTCATCCGCACGACTCCATGTCCACACAGGAGCAATGAAAATCTTACCAGCAGCAGCACTGCAGGCAAACCACATCATATAAGCAGCATTCCCAAGAAAATCTAATTCAACAGAAATTTCACACAATTTACGCCAGGCCAGGGACTAGGCTTGGAGGCCTGACGTCTGCAAGTCTGAGGCCGAAAGGACTGAAGGCTCAGAGGCAGCCTGTCCCGGGGCTGGAGGCCTATCTCTGTGTATGAGTGGAGGTGGAAGGGCGGGAAGGTGGCTTGTTTGCTGTTGTCGTGGTTCTGAACATGGTAGGCATGCTATGTTAGCGCTGGAGTGTGTGACAACACTTGAGGGCTATCCACAGGACATCCTTGTGAGTGTGGTTTTTAGCTCAAATGACACACTTCATTGTAAGTTTTGGCGTACATTGGATAAATAAACCTGAATCTGAATCTCTTGGCTTGAGACAGATTGCACCTTAGATACTGGGTTCCTGCGAGCTCCTGACCCATGGACCCGAGGATCTCAGTACCTCTCTGAGGGGTCATGGGTCAGAGATTTCCAGAAGTGATCAGGAACATTACACTTCTCCAATGAGGCTTTGACAACATCCTGCAATTGTTTCTCTAACTGCCTGTGAACGCTTCCCACAGCAAAGCTCAGAACAGGCAGCTTCAGAAGTCAATGGAACTGTCTGAGTGTAATTACAACCTCGAGTACTGGAGGCGTTGACCAATAGAGGACAACAAACCGACACTGCTTCGTTTATCCTGTGGTGAGTTTGGCAAATTGTGTGGAAACCGTCCTCTGGGGCTCTCACCTGGTCCCACCTCTGCAGTCAAGAAAGCATAGTCGTGTCTCCACTTCCTGAGGAGATTGAGACGTGAGGTTCTCTAACCACCTCCCCCACCCCCCAATCTGACCAATGTTTATAGGAGCACCATTGAGAGTGTCCTGACCAGCTGCGTTGCCGTCTGGTACAGGAATTGCAAACCATCAGACCCGCAAGACCCAACAAGGATTGTGACAACTGCTGAGGGGAACCTCAGGGTCTCTCTTCCATCCATCAGATTTTTATCCACAGGGCCTTCAGCATTGTCAATGATCCCTCCCATCTGTCCAATAATCTCTCTGATCTTGTACCGTCCGGCAGGAGTTACCATTGCATTAGGACAAGGACTATTGAGATGGGGAACAGTTTCTTTCCCCAGGCCATGAGACCACTGAACTCCCAGCCACCACCCAGGTCTCATCGCATAGTGGCGTTATGCCGTTTACTTTTTAAACTTGTGTCATAAATGCACCTTATTATTTGTTAATTTATTTCTGATCATTTTACTTTATGTTGTGTGGGAGTTATATGTAGTGTGCTGTGCTCCCTGACGTGGAGAAACGTTGTTTTGTTTGTCGGTATCCGGATGAATGATGACAAACCTGAACCTGTCAAAGGCCCTTTCATTTAAATGGGAGCATCCTGGGACAGGAAAGGGAAGAAACTTGACATTTTCCCCTATTTTAATTAATATTCTTAATCTATTAATATCAGGTAACAGTGGATTTAAATTGCACTTGGTTTAAAAAGAACATGGATAGGAAATGTTTAGAGCAGGGGTTCCCAACCTGCTTAATGGTATTTGTCCATGGCATAAGAAAGGTTGGGGACCCCTGCTAGAGGGGGAATGGGCCAAATGAGTTTAGGTGGGCACCTTGGTCAGCATGGGTGAGTTCCAAAGGGCCTGTTTCCATGCTGTGGCACTCTATGTTAATAACTTTGAAAATTATGTTTGTATATTTCAACTGTTTTTAGAGTCTGCAACCATGAAACCATAAGCGTTATTATTACCTCATTAATAGGGTAATTATTCCTTTTCGATGGTTCTATTTAATATTAGAGACTGCACTGTTTAATTATTTTCTAATTAATAGTAATTTTAGGTGTTTGGAATTGGATTATTATTATTATTATTATCGGTGGGGCTTATGGGGTGTCCAGGGAGGGGTTTGTCCTGTCCATTCTGGGGCACCTCCAGGGCCGGATTAAGCTAGTGCGGGGGCCTGTAGCATATGTTATAAAGGGGCCCTAAATTTTAAAAATGCACATAAGTATTAAAACATGAATTATTTACTTGCATAGTAAAGTAATTCAATTTTTTCATTTGCTATACAGCCAGATAATACGACAAATGTCTGACACTTCAGTAATAGTATTACTTACATGTGGGTATCAATTTCAAATGTCAAAAGCAACAAAACTACAATTTAAAAATTAGATTTTCTACATTTAGCATGATCAAATTTGTTGATGATACTGGAAATGTCTATTTCATGCAGGAGTTCATGTTCAATGCTCATTAGAGAGAGATTGTTCAATCTGTTTTGACCCATGGTGCTCCTCAGTTCATTTTTAATCCTTTTCAGTTTTGAAAATGAGCGTTCTCCACTGCAGTTGGTAACCGTGAGTGACAAATAGATGCGCAAGGCATTTTCTACTTTTGGAAAACATGACTCCAAAGAATTGTCAGTTATCAAATGGTAAACTGTAACTCTACAAGGTCTTGTTTGGTGCCAATATGAGAAGCAAGATCAGTTTTCAACAGTTCAGTAAACTGCACAAATTCTTCATTAAGATTTTCTTCCAGATCTTCCGGATATGATTTAATAAGATTTGATGACCTCTTTACGATCTCTTCAGGTGTAAACGACTGTAACTGATGAAGGAATCCAAAAACACCATTCACCTTTAGATAAGCTTTCTGCCTTTCTGACAGGGCAGAAAGCAAGCTGTCAATAATGGCAAGAAATGTTCGGCTTTTAAACTTCTGAGAAGGCGTTTGAGATTCAACAAGTGGATCAAGAGTGCTGGAACCACTGAAATCATCATACACACGATTTTGCTTATGTTTTCTTTAAGATTGCTGTTGATAATCTTCATACTTAGTCAGATCCTTGGCTTTTTGCTCAATGTCTGAAAAAATAGACCGCATAGCTTGAATATATCCATGCAAGGATTCATAGAGTGCACAAGCTGTGTTCAAGTCTTGGCCAGAAGATTGCAAAGAAGCACTGGTCATTTGAAAATGCTGTAATACTTGATCCCACAATATGACCATTATTCCTGTTTCCAACTTCATCATGGATGAAAGTAGTCCACGAGCCTGTTGTCGACACTCTGCCTTCTGATCATTGTTATTTGAAATGTCATTCAAGACTTGTTTTATTGCAGAAAAGCTGTGTAAAAGTGCTTTTGTTGCATCTGCATGAGCTGACCACCTGGTATCTGGCATTCTTTTCACAATGGGCAAATGAGCACCACCATCAGATAATGCAGCAGAAAGGAGACCCCACTGATAAGTAGAAGCAGAAAAAAATGTGTCCAGGCTTTCTACAAATTGAAAGAAAATTAATGCTTCTTGACAACATTCAGCAGCACATTTTCCAACCAAATTTAGCGAATGTGCAAAACATGGAATGTAATCCGCAAACTCATTCAGCACTTTAATTCATGCTTGTAAGCCACTATACTTGCCACTCATGTTGCTGGCATTGTCATAACTTTGACCATGGGAGTCTCTTATATCAATGTCATTTTCCTTTAAAAAGTCAAGTAAACTTTGAGCGAGCTGTTCAGCACTATGACCTTCCATATCCAAAAAACTTCACAAATCTTTCAGCTGGTCCAGACGGCAAAACATAGCGCACAGTCAAAGTCAGCTGGTCCACATTAGATATATCTGGAGCAGAATCCAATGAAACAGAATCATACTTGTATTTCTTCACTTCACCGATAATGTGATCCAGTATGCTGGGTCCAATCAGATTGATGAATTCCACACACGTTGTTTTAGATAGGTATAATTTATGTCCCCTTCCTTGGTTTTCATAAGCATTTATACCACGACACAGCAAGGAGCCAACACACGCCTGCACACACATACTGTACCGTGCAGCGTGCAGCTCCCCCGACATGAAAACAACAGCGTTGCCAGATCATCGTTGTTGTGGCATGGATGAAATTACAGAGCGTTGCCTTACCGGTAGGTACAAGGCAGTTTCTTTAATCGACAAAACAAGGTTACAGCAGGCAGAGACCCCTGGCAGAACAGGTCTAACCGCCTTGTGATTGTGGCTCGATATTTATTTGCTAAACACAAAGGACAGTTCATAGTTACAAGTATAGACAATTCTTTGAAGTTTTCACATCGGCGCCAGTACGGCTAAGCTGGCATTCATGACCTTTAGGAATGCAAGTTAAAATCCATAATACATTATTTGGTATGTTACATGCTAACATAGAGGACAATACATATTCAAAAAGCATAGATATGGTGTCTTTGCTACTACCTGTAAACTGAGCATTCTTGTCCCAGAGGCGCCAGAGACGCATTGTTACAAATGAAACTGGGTTCACAGCTTTTAGGAAATGCATTGTTATGAACTCAATCCACAGTACTTTGTCAAAGAACAGAAGACTGATTGCTGAAGTCATTTAATTAAGTGTAAATGAATCGTCTATCCAAAACTCACTCTAACAGTCGTGACAATACGGTGAGATGCCGATTTCACCAGACTGCAGCTTGCAAGCACTTAGTGCGGGCGGGGGCCTCTGAAATGCGGGGCCCGTAGCATATGCTACTTTTGCTACTAGGTTAATCCGGCCCTGGGCACCTCACTCACCTTTGACCACATCACTGCGGGCTCCAAGTAGCTGTTTACATGCAACAGCGGCCACTGGCGGGCTAAACCAGGTGAGGGTAGCCAGCAGAATTATACCCCGGTGAGATAGGGATGTGCCTATATCCGGCGGACTGGGCAGATAGTTTCTTCTCCTCTGACATCAGATTTCTGAATGGGCAATGAACCCATGGACACAACCCTACTCTTCTGTTTCCCTCTCTTTTTGCACTACTTACTTAATTTAATTTTTGTATATACTATTGCAGTTTAGAGCTAGTGATATTAAACCTGATTCTGAATACCCATTGTCAGTACCATAAAATCCAACACCTTCCCACACCATCAGGTTCAGGAACAGTTATTACCCTACAACCAGCAGGTCCCACACCACCAGGTTCAGGAACAGTTATTACCCCACAACCATCAGGTCCCACACCACCAGGTTCAGGAACAGTTATTACCCCTCAAACATCAGGTCCCACAACACCAGGTTCAGGAACAGTTATTACCCCACAACCATCAGGTCCCACACCACCAGGTTCAGGAACAGTTATTACCCCTCAACCATCAGGTCCCACACCACCAGGTTCAGGAACAGTTATTACCCCTCAACCATCAGGTCCTACACCACCAGGTTCAGGAACAGTTATTACCCTACAACCATCAGGTCCCACACCACCAGGTTCAGGAACAGTTATTACCCCTCAACCATCAGGTCCTACACCACCAGGTTCAGGAACAGTTATTACCCTACAACCATCAGGTCCCACACCACCAGGTTCAGGAACAGTTATTACCCCTCAACCATCAGGTCCCACAGCATCAGGTTCAGGAACAGTTATTACCCCTCAACCATCAGGCTCCTGAGCTGACGCGGATCACCATTCTTTTCAACACTGAACTAACGTGATGTAATGATGCAGCTCCATAAAACTCTGGTTAGGCAACACTTGGAGTACTGTGTCCTGTTCTGGTCGCCTCACTGTAGGAAGGATGTGGATGCATTGGAAAGGGTACAGAGGAGATTTACCAGGATGCTGCCTGGTTTGGAAAGTATGCATTATGATCAGAGATTAAGGGAGCTAGGGCTTTACTCTTTGGAGAGAAGGAGGATGAGAGGAGACATGATAAAGATGTACAAGATATTAAGAGGAATAGATAGAGTGGATAGCCAGGGCCTCTTCCCCAGGGCATCACTGCTCAATACAAGAGGACATGGCTTTAAGGGAGGGGGTGGGAAGTTCAAGGGGGATATTAGAGGAAGGTTTTTTACTCAGAGAGTGGTTGGTGCGTGGAATGCACTGCCTGAGTCAGTGGTGGAGGCAGATACACTAGTGAAGTTTAAGAGACTACTATACAAGGTATATGGAGGAATTTAAGGTGGGAGGTTATATGGGAGGCAGGGATTGAGGGTCAGTACAACATTGTGGGCCGAAGGGCTTGTAATGTGCTGTACTATTCTATGTTCTATGTTCTAACTCCACAATCTATGGGCTCATCTTCAAGGACTTTACAACTCATGTTTTCGTATTAATTAACTAATTATTTAGCTAGTATTTGCACAGTTTGCTTTCTTTTACACATTGGGTGCTTGTCAGTCTCTGTGAGGAGATTTCATTTTATTCTATTGTATTTCTCTTCTCTTCTGTGAATGCCTGCAAGAAAACGAATCTCAGGATAATATACGATGACATATACGTAGTTTGACAATAAATTTACTTTGAACTTTGGACGTTTTTGGTGACGTGCTGAATGTGCGCACACTTCTCAGAAAGGAGAGGCATTATCAGTGATAATAAACCTGATTCTGATTCGGAATGAATTTTTGAGTTGAGATTGCTGCCCACCAAATTGACTGTACACTACCTTCTGCCCTTTGCTGTGTGTGCCTTTCCTTATCGAGAGATTCAAAGTCCTGCATTGTTACTAAAATCACTTCCAAGTGAATGATAAACAAGAAGTCAGACATCTACAGACCACCAATGAAGTACAAACGTACATACACAGTTGCTCATATTCGTTGAAGTCAGATTACACCATGAGTTTGTAAACCAGGATTAATTTTGTGTATCTGAAAGAGAACACTCTTTGTAGTTATTTCGTGTGAGGGTAAGGGACCAAAATAGCAGTTTATGTTTGAAATAATTCTGCTGAGCTTGTATCTATTTTAATTAGTCACATTAAGCACAGAACTTGAAGTGATAGCTTAAATAATTGTCAGGTGCTGATGCAGGCATTAGACCTTTCTTAAAGTGGCAGGCACAATCTTCATGGAAAAGTTTGAGAGAAGTAGTGTATAAGTGTGCTTCCTGAGGCTGTCTGCTGGGTTCTGCTAAACACATTAGCCTTCCCTTTTAACTGACTTCCCTTTCTTCCATGTTCCACTCTCCTCTCCCATCAGATTCCGTCTTCTTCAGCCCTTCACCTCATCTGCATACACCCTCCCAGCTGACTATTTCATTCCACCCCGAAACTTGGCCTCGCCTATCACCTAAAATGAGGAAAACTTCTTCACTCAGAGGATTGTGAGAGTGTGGAACGAGCTTCCAGCACAAGTGGTGGAGCAGATCAAATTCAACGTTTAAGAGAAGTTTGGATAGGGGTATGTTGGGCCGTAGTCCTCGTGCAGGTCAATGGGAGTAGGCAGTTTAAATGGTTTTGGCACGGACTAAATGGGTTAAAGTGCCTGTTTCTCTGCTGTACTTTTCTCTGACTCATACAAAATGTTGGAGGAACTCAGCAGGTCAGACAGCATCTATGGAGAGATGGAGAGGCATAAAGAGGTGACATTTCAGGTTAAGCCCCTTAATCGGGACTATCACCTCTCACCTGCCAGCTTGTGCTCCTCCCCCTTCCCCTACCATCTTGTTCTAGTTCCTGCTTCTTTCCTTTCTATAGTGATGAATGGTCTTAGCCTGATATGTCTAATGTTCATTCCCCTCCATAGCTGCTGAGTCCCTCCAACATTTTGGATGTGTTCTGGATTTCCAGCATCAGAAGAGCTAGGTTTTCATAAGATCCCCTTCATTTTTCTAAACTCCAGAATAGAATAGGCCCACAGCATCCGAGGTTGTGTCCTCTGGTCCTGTGCTCCTTCACTATAGGAAACAGCCTCTCCTCATCCACTCTATCTAGGCCTTTCAATTTTCAATAGTTTCAATGAGGTCCACCATCATTCTTCTAAACTCCAGCCAGTACAGGCCCAGAGCCATCAAATGTATCTGTGTGTTAACCCTTTCATGCTCAGGGTCACTTTTGTCAATTCTCCTCTGGGTCCTCTCGAATGCCATCCTTTCTTAGATTAAGGGGCCCAAAACTATTCACAATACTCCAGATGTAGTGTGACCAATGTTTTATCAATTCCCAGCATTACATCCTTGCTTTTTGCTTTTTGTACTCTAGTACTTTCAAAACAAATGCTAACATTGCATTTGCCTTCCTTACCACTGACTCAATCTACAAGTTAACCTTCAGGAAATCCTGCAATGAGGACTCCCAAGTCACTTTGCACCTCCGATTTCTGAGTTTTCTCCCCATTTAGCAAACAAGTCATTGGCTTTATTGCTTCCTCTAAAATGTATGACTATACACTTCCCTAAATTATATTCCATCTGCCACTCCTTTGTCCATTCTTTGTCCTTCTGCAGCCTCCCTGCTTCCTCAACACTTCCTATTCCTCCACCTTTCTTTGTATTATCCACAAACGTGACCACAAGGTCATCAATTCCGTCGTCTAACCATTGACATATACCGTTAAAAGAAGCAGACCGACCCCTGTGGAATACCACTGGTCACCAGCAGCCAATTAACCAATAGGGAGTGCTGTACTTTGACTCCCAAGTCCCTTTGTGCCCCTGATTCTGATTTGTCAGTTGTCTGCTTGTCCTCTTGTTTCCTCCAATAGCCTGGTCTTTATTAACTCCTTTCCTGTCTGCAGTTCAAGGACAGAGCAAGGTTCAGTGCCTTGTCAGAATATGCCATGAGACAGGTAGCAGAACACCCATGTAAATAATTCAACCGAAGCTGGGTAAGGAGAGAATGATGGAGAGGAGGGGGAGGGGAGGGGATTTGAGAGGAGAGAGGGATTTGGGGTGTTGAAAGGTTTAAGGGAAGTTGGCAAAGGGAAGAGACTGAGGGTTAGTGATGTGGGAGGAGTGGTAGGGTGACTGGAGGAGGGAGCATTAATTTTCTTGTAGGCATTCACGATAGAACAAAGAAATACAATAGAATCAATGAAAAACTACAAAGACTGACGAGCAATGAATGTGCAAAAAACAGAATGGCACAAATACAGAAAAAAACAAATAATAAATATATAAGCAAGACACACACACAAAAATACTGGTGAACGCAGCAGGCCAGCCAGCATCTATAGGAAGAAGTACAGTCGACGTTTTGGGCCGAGACCCAAGTTCATAAATGATACTTGAGAACGAGAGTGCTTGAAAGTCAATTTATTTGTTGTGTTCAGTGATCAGTGTGGAGGTGAGTGAAGTTTTTCACTCTGGTTCAGGAGCCTGACGGTTGTAGGGTAAAACTATTCTTGAACCCGGTGGTGCAGAATGTAAGGCTCTTGTAGCTGCTTCCCAATGGTAGCAGTGAGAAGAGAGCATGACCTGGGTGGTGGGGGTCCTTGGTGACAGATAGTGTTTCCTTTCTTGTGGCTGTGATCAATGGCTGGGTTGGACCCAGCAAAATCTTAGGTTGAGTTGGGCGGTCAGTTCAGAGCTGAGGTGGGTGAAGTTACCCGCGCAGGGTAACAATTGTTCCTGAACCTGCTGGTGTGGGACCCAAGTCTCCTGAACCTCCTCCCGATAGAAGCAGTGAGAAGAGAGGCAGAACAGGGTCCACTGTACAAAGTGTTTCTCCAACACCCCCCCCAACCCTCCCCCACCCCCCCAGACCAGGCTGTTTTACTTGGGACTAGATTTATTTAGTTGCTATTTGCTCTTGTGACCTAATTACTTTGTAAACAGGAAGCAATCTAGTTTTCCTGAGTTTAAACAAAATACCAATGCTCTTTTAGAGGCTGACCTTTGATTGACTTCACGCTCGGAGATTTTGAATGGAGTGCGCTCTTATTCTACCCTCCAGTCTCCCCGGCGTTTGACTGGGTGGGAGACGGTGGTGATTCCTTACGGGAATAGAACCTCAATCCAGTTACATGCTGCACCCTAACTCCCTTCACCCACCCACACTTCACATTGCTTAAAATCCTGAAGCAGGAAACTTCAGTCTTGGATTTTAAACTACTTGCTTAAGTGGTCTGCTACTTTTCAAGGGACTGTTTGATGGCCCTGGGCCTGTATGTACCGGAGTTCAGAAGAATGGGTTGGAGATCTCATTGAAACATCAAATATTGGAAGGCCTAGATCAGGGGTTCGCAACCTATTTTAAGCTATGGACCCCTACAATCTGTGGTCCCCTGGCCTAGATAGAGTAGACTCTGGAATGGATGTTTCCTATAGTGTGGGAGTCTAGG
This sequence comes from Mobula hypostoma, assembly GCF_963921235.1. Taxonomy (NCBI): domain Eukaryota; kingdom Metazoa; phylum Chordata; class Chondrichthyes; order Myliobatiformes; family Myliobatidae; genus Mobula; species Mobula hypostoma. The sequence continues at coordinate 91,713,570 of NC_086109.1, forward strand.
ACCAACGGGAGTAGAAGGACATCCTTTTAGAACAGAGATGAGGAGGAATTTCTTTAGCCAGATGGTGGTGAATCTGTGGAGGCCAAGTCATTGGTATATTTAAGGCAGAGGTCGGTAGAAGCTTGATTCGTCAAGACATGAAGGGCTACAGGGAGAAGGCAGCTGATTGGGGCTGAGAGGGAAATGGATCAGCCATGACGAAATGGCAGAGCAGACTTGATGGGCCAAATGACCTAATTCTGCTCCTATATCCTCTGGTCTTAAGTGGTGGATGAAGGTTCAATTTCAACTTTTAAGTGAAAATTGGACAGGTACATGAATGGGGAGGGTGAGGAAGGCTATGGTCCAGGTGCAGGTCAATGGAATGAGGCAGATGAATAGTTTGGCATGGACTAGGTGAGCTAGAAGGGCCTACTTCTATGCTGTAGTGTTCTATGACCATGTTATTCCAACGGGGGAGCGCTCCCCGAATTTAGATGATAAAGAATTGATTTGACTAAAGCTTTCCGACAGGATGGGGGAAAAGGGTCCATTTTCATTGTTTGCGGTCTCAGAGCAGAAGGCAGTAGCAGAAAATATAGCTAGGCCTTTCCTAGTGAAGTTAAGAAAGTCGGCTGCAGATAAGGAATAATAGAAATTTGATAATTCCTTCATCAAATGACACCTATTAATTCTAAGTTTGAAATTGATATAAATTGTGTTAACCAAAGCTAAGGGAAAGGTGGAAAAGATTTCTACAGCAACACACACAACTCTGCCATGGACACTCCTAAGCCAACAGAAGCTCCAGAGATCTCATCCCGGAGAGAGGAAGGATCTACCATGAAGATCGGCTACACCTTGGACAACTTGAAAGACTGGGGCAGAGAACTCTGGCGAGCTGCCGTTGCTGTCCTATGCTCCAGTAGGGGTGATGGCTTTAAGAAGAAGACAACACACAAAATGTTGGAGGAATTCAGCAAGTCAGGCAGTACCTATGGAGAAGAATGAACAGTCAGCACTTCAGACCAAAACCCTTCACCAGTCAGTCCTGATGAAGGATCTTAGCTTGAAATGTCGACCGTCCTCTCCATAGGTGTTACCTCACTTGCTGAGTTGCTCCAGAATTTTTTGTGTGTTGCAAGGGAAAGGTGGAAAAGGTTTATGGAGCAACACACATACAACTCTGGAAGAACTCAGCAGCGGAATAACGATGCTTTGGGTAGAGACCCTTCATCAGGACTGAAACACCAACTGTTTATTCCTCTCCATTGATGCTGCCTGACTTGCTGAGTTCCTCCAGCATTTTGTGTGTTAATATTTCCAGCTTCTTGAACCTCCGGTGTAAAATATCTGAGTTTAGGTTAGATTTGTGGATGTGTTGTTGAATAGTCTCATCCTATTCCCGATACACTGTTCTATAAAACCCAGCTTACTTCTGTAAGCAATGTGTGGAGTATAAACTACTTTCTCTCCTGTTGTGATAAATTTTAAATTTTGTTTCAGGGCCGCTCGGTAGCGTAGTGGTTAACACAACACTTTACAGTACAGGTGATGGGGGTTCAACTCCCCATTGCTGCCTGTAAGAAGCTTTTATGTTCTCCCGGTCAACACATGGGTTTCCTCCGGGTGCTCCGGTTTCCTCCCACAGTCCAAAGCTGTACCGGTTGGTAGGATAATTGGTCATTGTAAATTGTCTGTGATTGGGACAGGGTAAAATTGGAGGTTGTTGGTGGCAGGGCTTGAAGAACTGTTTCGCAATAAATAAAATGCAGTTTGACATCTATTCATAATCCTTTTTGAAAGGAGGTGGAGGCAGAATTCTGTGAATGGACCTTGTCCACCAGCTCCCTCAATTCAGCCTTCATCGTGTCTGTGCTCAATACCAGCAAGGCAATCCAGCGGCCAGACCAAAGCACCATAAACCATCTGTGGGCAGATGATAAAGCTGGATCAGAACAAGCTAGAGACACAGAACACTGGTTTAGTGGAGCAGCCAGCAAGTTAAGCACTGATGACAGGAAATTCTTAACAGAAAGATTGATCAAAACATGCTGTGGACTTCCTGATGTAGAGTGGAACTGAACACTGGAGTCACTGAAACCAAACCAGCAGATGGATACTGTGATGCAAGAACTGAATGCTGTTTCTCAAGATTAAAAGAAGACTCGATAGTAAGTTTCCTACGCTTAAAACTAATAAGACACAGGAGCAGAGTTAGATAATTCTGCCCATCGAGTCTTCTCTGCCATTCGATCTTGGCTGATTTATTATCCCTCTTAACCCTTTTCTCTTGCCTTCTATCTGTAACCTTTTGACGCCCTTACTCATCAAGAACCTATCAACCTCCACTTTAAATATATTTACTTTCATTAATTTAAGAGATACAGTGTGGGATTGGCTTTTCAGTGCTGCCGAGTACCCCATCTATTTAAAACAAGCCTGATCACAGGATGATTTACAAAGACCAATTAACCTACTAACCACTACGTCTTTGGACTGTGGGAGGAATCCCACACGGACACAGGGAGAATGTTCAAACACCTTACAGGCGCGTGCCAGAATTGAACTCCAAACTCCAATGCCCAAAGCTAACCACTAAGCTACTGTGGCACCCTGTGACTTGGCCTCCACAGGCATCTCGAGGAGGTAACCAAGAGACTGCAGGTGCTCAAATCCTGGATCTCATCGAGCCGGGCAGCATCTGTGAAGGGAAATGGACAATCGATGCTTTGGGTCCAGACCCTTCAGCTGGACAGAAAAGACAGAGGGTGAGGAGGGTGATTGGTAGATGGAGGAGGGAGTGGAGGTAGTTCACTTTGCCTCAACATGTTTAAGGACTAGCTGGAAGGACAGATGCACTAACACCAGCATAATGGGGGAGGCCAACATGAACAGCATCTCCACCATGATAAAGCAACACCAACTCTGATGGATCAGTCATGTCATTCAGATCCCTAACTCATGTCTCCTCAAACAGACCCTTTATTCCCAATGAAAAGGTCAGTGAACCCCTGGTGGGCAAAAGGAATGCTTCAAAGATAACATCAAATTCAGCCTGAAAAATTCAACTTTCCATCTAAAGACTGGGAAGACATGGCACTCAGTAAGATCCACCTGGAGCAAATCTGTTCGAGGGGGGAGCTGTGCCACATGAGAATGACCTCCGCTGTGCCTCAGAGAACAAGTGGCAGCTGTGAAAGGAGAGTTTGAACAACCAAAAGACCCAGCCACAATTACTCCTGTCCACACTGAATCAGAATATGTGGATTCCCCACTGGACTCCACAGCCGTCTGAGGACCCACCAACAGACAACCTTTAGGCATGAACACTTACTTCTCTAACTTCCATTAATGCCCCTCCTCCCCTTCATACCCCATCCCTCATTTATTTATTTTTTCCTTTTTTTCCTCTCACTGTGTCCCTTTCACAATCACTCCTTGCCTGCTCTCCATCTTCCTCTGGTGCTCCCCTCCCCCTTTCTTTCTCCCTAGGCCTCCCATCCCATGATCCTCTCCCTTTTGCAGCCTGGTATCCCTTTTGCCAATCAACTATCCAGCTCTTGGCTCCATCCCTCCCCCTCCTGTCTTCTCCTATCATTTCGGATCTCCCCCTCCCCCTCTCAAATCTCTTCTTTCAGTTAGTCCTGATGAAGGGTCTCGGCCCAAAACGTTGACTGTACCTCTTCCTATAGATGCTGCCTGGCCTGCTGTGTTCCACCAGCATTTTGTGTGTTGCTTTAATTTCCAGCACCTGCAGATTTCCTCGTGTTTGCGTTTAGATCATACTCCATCTGAGTGATCGCACTAATACTATTTGTTTGCTAGTGTAGTTAGAGGGGTCATCTTGAAGAGGATGACTCACAAAGGAGATATCATTAGGTTTCTGCCCATCTTTCCCACTCCTGTATTCCAACAGTCTACAGCAGCATTAGCCGTATTAATTATCCTTCTGCAAAGCGTTAGTAATACTAAACGTCAGGGTATCAAGTTCAGGAGTAGAGACATTACGTTGCAGACACAAGTCACTGGGGAGACCACACCTGCATTGTAGGAATCTCCCTGTGACTGCGTGGGTTTCCTCCCACATTCCAAAGACAAGCAGGTTAGGGTTAGTGAGCTGTGGGCATGCAATATTAGCGCCCAAGGCTTGGTGACACTTGGGGTCTGCCCAGCACAATCCGCTGATTTGTTTTGACGCAAATAATGCATTTCACTGTATGTTTGACAAATAAAGCTAATCATTTATCTTTTTTAAAAATTCGTACCCTATTATAAGATAGTGTCAAGCCGGAGTGCATGCAGTCAAGATTTATTATTTTTAGAGACACAGCTCAGTAACAGACCCTTCCCACTCAACAAGACTCCTCTGCCTAATTATACCCGTATGACCAATTCCCTGGAAAATGAGGGGGAGATTTGATAGGGGAATACAAAATTATGGAGGGGTATGGATAGGGTAAATACAAGCAGGCTTTTTCCACTGAGGTTGGGTGGGGCCAGAACTGGAAGTCATAGATTTTGGATAAAAGCTGAAATACATACAGTGAGGAGAACCTGAAGGGGAACTTTGTAACTTAGAGGATGGTGTGAGTGCGAAAGAGCTGCCAGCGGAAGTGATGGGTGCATGTTTGATTGCAACATTCAATCCAGGGGTTCCCAATCTTTCTTTATGCCGTGGACGAATTAAACAAGGGGTCCCATGGACCCCCACGTTGGGTACCATTGATTTAATAGAAGTTTGGATAAGCACATGGATGGGAAGGCTTCGATCCAGCTGTGGGTTGATGGGACGGGGCAGAAAAACGGTTCAGCATGGATTAGATGGGCCGAAAGGCCTCTTTCTGGGCTGTAGTGCTCTGAATATGTGACCAGACAGGACCTCAGGGTTGTAAACTGGATGATACAGTTTCAGGGGAGAGGATGGAAATTGCTTTTCTCTCCACGGATGCCGACTGATCAGCAGAGTGTTTCTTACATCTTCCGGTTCTTCTCATCTTGGATAAGTACATCGATGGGAGGGGTATGGAGATTTTATTTTAGTGATACTGCACACAGTAGGCCCTTCTGGTTGCTGAACTACGCCACCACAGCCACCCCTTGACAAACCCAATGAACCCTAACCTAATCACGAGACAGTTTACAATTAACCTACCCGGTATGTCTTTGGAGTGTGGGAGGAAACCAGAGCACCCGGAGAAAACCCTCGTTCCACAGCGAGGAAGTATAGGGATGCACTCGGCATGGACTAGGTGGGACAATGGGGCCCATTTCTGTTCTGTAGTGCTCGACGGAGGGACCAACTAACTTGCTTCTTCAGTGACAGAATGTGACCGGGTACAAAGACGAGATACAACCCATTCATAATGCAAATATTTTATTATCAACAAGTGACTCATCTTGTTGTTTACTGGTACGTTAGCTTTGTTGTCTTGGTACTAATAGTATGGCAGAACTACACACCAAAGCTAGGCTTTCCACCTATTTTTGGTGCATAATTGAATCTGGTGTTGAATGAGTATATGGAAACCAAAGTGCTTTTTCCTGCTGTGTTCTGTATTCATAGACATTGCACCATACATAAATAATTACAATGTAAAAATGACTCCATTATTTACAAGTATAATATATAATTCATATAATATATAAAACTTTATATTAAATCTAGGTAAATGATATTTGGAATAATCTGGTCTTTTTTTAATATAGGATCTCATTCCTGGAGTTTGACTGTTATCTGTTGTTAAGCATTATTTCCAGCCAGCAAGGACAAGATGTTATGAACTGTCTTGAATAGCACGGACCCCAGCCTTTTGCAAAGCTGATTCGAACACTGTTTGGGTCATACGGCCCGTCCGTATAGTCAGTGTCTGAGGTCTGCTGCAAAAGGCAAGATTTTTCATAGTCAAAAACCTTTATTGAGTATCCGGGCATCACTTTCCGAACGATCAGTGTCCGAGAATTGGGAATGTCCAGCGTTGGGGAATTGACGAAGATAGGATGCTCACTCCGATTGTAGGCCCACACCCCGTCTGGCTCTTTGCTTAACAAGATCCCGTAGCCAATTTTACTTCGAGTCCTTTTGACGGTCTCACTTCTGTTATCCAGAGCCAAGTGACCGAGGCAGAAGCCGTTCCCGTGAGGTAGGTCGTAGAATATACTGACAGACTGTTCATAAACTGTGTAGAGGCGCCCAACCCTGGTCCGGTGCTCCCAGTAGGCCACGATGCACCAGTGGCTGGGCTTCATTGTGTCGGGTGAAAGGCTGGCATCTGCAAAGAAGAGAAATGAAGATGTCAGGACACTGATGGTCACACTCAATGTCAACTTCAGGCAAACAAAAAGAAAACTTACATTTCTATAGTGCATTTAACATCCCTTTCAGCATGTCCCAAAGGGCCTTTTTTTTTTGCAAACAATGAAGTATTTGAAAGGTAGTCAGTTACCAATTAAGGCAGCAAGCTCTTCAGTAACAGCAATACAAGGACTGCTACTGCTGATTATCAGCAGAAGGGATAACCCTGTTTTTCTTTAATATATTGCTGAAGAATATTTGATATTTCCCCGAGAGTTAGAACATAGAACAGTATGGCCCTTTGGCCCACAAAGTAGTGCTGGCCCTTTAACCAACTGTAAGATCAATCTAATCCTTTCTTCCCACACAAAAAAAGGTCAAAGTTCCTCCCGGCGTTTTGGGCTTGCCATTTCTTTGGCGTCTGTCTGCTTTATGAGGGCCGAGTTGCCAGCTCGACGCTGAACCCAGCACGGTTGGAAAGTGTACAAGGAGCCAGCCGATTCCAACCCAGGACCTGGTGCCAGACCACACCACCACAGGACAGACTTCCTCCACTGCCCTCCATTTATCCTTCACCTACCTGCCCAACTAAGGGCCTCCCAAACGTCTCTGTAGCGGCAAAACCAAACCAAAACGAGAAAACAATTACCGCTAGCCTGCGACTGTAACGGATTTGTATATACTTGCACGACACGCCCCCCCCACCAGCTTCTATGATTACTCCCAAAGTCGAATCCTTCATTCGACTCTTCATTAGCAACCAGCAAACGTGTAATCTTGAAGCGATGAAACATACCGCCATGTAAGCTAAGCAATATTAAGCAGTCAGCAAAAGATATGACCTCCACCGGTCCCAGGCTACTAAACTGCCACGAAATAAGCAAGAATACGTAACTTATTCCCTTCTCCATTACCATGCCCCAATCATGTGACCAGTTACCACGATAACCACACAACACGGAATATAAAGCACACAGAGAACGGATACATGGCTCTTATGTACCTGCCTCTACCACCACCCCTGGCAGTACATTCCACCCACTCACCACTCTTTGTTTATACAGTACCAAGGGTTCACTGAGTACCGAAGAAAGTTGCCTTTTGCATGAGAGGACTGCCAGCTCTTTCCCCTGGGTGATCGGCGTAGTGGAGGAATCTCCAGTTGTCCTGACTGACAATTATCATTCCCCCAGTCGCTCTCGATCGGATCACTTTCCCATCATCACGCAGCTGTTTGCAGGGTTTCCCGTGATTTTATTTAGAGATGCGGAGTAGAACAGACCCTTCCAGCCACGCCAGCCAGCAATCCCCAATAAGCCTAACCTAATCATGGGACAATTAAACACTGACATTTCACAGACAGAAAATCAAACGTGGGCATCTGGAAGCTGTAAAAGAAAACTACAGAAATATATAGTAAGTCTTTCTTTTTAATTCATCACACCCATGTTTGCTATTCCAATGGGGCATTGCAACTATATATTTATGTAAATAGTATTACTTTTTCCAAATTAGCTGTCAGTTCCATTCACATACAGTACTGTGCAAGTCTTAGGCACGTTCAGGGTGCTGGAGACTTTTTTTTACAGTACTGTATTTGTCTACGTGGAGGGGTGCCGATACACCCAGCCCTGAGACACCAGGCAAGGTCACTGGATTCCAAACTATTTGTTTATTGATCATATCATTACAGAATATCTCTCTGGTGCTTCTCACTCCGTCCCCTCTCCCTTCCCCTTTACCCAGCCATGATTCCCCTCTCCTTGACCCTTCCACTCTCGGTCCACAATAGAGACCCATACGAGAATCACGTTTATTATCACTCACATGTCATGATTTTTTTTGTGACACAAAAAATAAAATACATAAAATTACTACAGTACTGTGCAAACTTCTTAGGCACCCTAGCTACATACACATGCCTAACACTTTTGCAAGGTACTGTAGGTGTTTCTAGCACAAAATTTAACACTCATAAGTTACAGATTAGCTTTATTCATCACATGTACATCGAAACATACAGTGAAATGCACTGTTCGCATTAAATCAAATCAACTGCGATTGTGCTGGTCACGCCTGCTGCCCGTGTCAACATAGCATACCCACAACTCACTAACCCTACCCCGCGTCTTTCCAATGTGGGAGGAAACTGGAGCACCCAGAGGAAAATCATGCAGTCACGGAGAGAATGTACAAACTCCTTACAGAGAGCGGCAGGAACCGAACACCCATTGATGATTGCTGGTGCTGTAAAACCATGTGCTAGCCACTATGTTGGCAGTAACATTACTAATCACCCCTTCGCCTGTTGTCAGATTCTGAACAATCAAGTCCTCAAGCAACATAGTCAGAGACAGACCCTCTGGCTCAACCAGTCCATACGGTCTACAGTGCTCTAGTCTCAATTTCCTATGTTTGGCCATTCCCTCTAAGCCCAGTGCCTCCACACATCTATTTGAGTGCTTCTTACTATTATACATATCTCAACCTCTTCCCCCTGGCAGCTCGATCCATATAAGCACCACCCTCTACATGAAAAACGTTGCCCCTCAGGTCCCTTCGAAATTTCGCCCCTCTCGTCCTAAATCTATGCCTCTCGTCTTACCTGGGGAGAAGAGAGCTACCATCCACCTTATCCATGCCACTCAGAATTTTAAACATTTCTATAAGGTCACTCCTCAATCTCTGATGTTGCAAGGAATAGACCTAGCCTGGTCCTGGCAACGTCCTTGTAAAGAACCAATGTTAGAACCGTCATCTTCAAATACTTAGAATGAGATTTCCGTATGTAAACACTTGGCTGTAACATGTTGCAGTTACGAGTTGTAGTCAGTGTGTGGTGCTGTCGAGCAAAATCGTGAAGTCTTTCATTTCAACCAATATTTCATTGCTAAATAAATGAAGTTATCAACTGACTTGGCCAACTGAACTAACTTCTTCCAATGAATTGCATAGCTTATACTGCATCTCAGTATCGACTAAATGCTGCAACCTTGTCGCATTTGGGCGGCAGCAAGTTCCTTGCTGTAGATGGAAATGCATTCTCCACAAAACACACAGAAAATGCTGGAGGAACTCAGCAAGTCAGGCAGCATCTCTGAGAGAAATAAACAGTTGAGGTTTCGGGACGAGATCTTTCATTTACAGATGTGAAAAGATTCATTAAGTATCGTTTATTGCAGGCGTTCCTAACCTGGGGCCCGTGGGTTCATTGCATCAAAAAGGTTGGAACCCCTGATTTACTGGGAGGACTGCATTTTACTGTGCGGCTGGGCACAGTTCAAACTTCAGCAGTAAATTCACCAATGACACAAATGTCACTGGCAGAATCTCAGATGGTAACGAGGAGGCGTATGGTTGAGTGATGTCGCCAACAACAGCTTTTGTACACAACGTCAGAAGGATCAAGGAATTCACTGTAGACGTCAGGAAGGGGACGTCGAGGGAACACAAACCAGTCCTCAATGAGGGATCAGTAGTGGAAAGGGTGAGTAGATTCAAGTACCTGGGTTGTCAACATCTCTGGAGATCTATCCTGGGCCCAACATATTGACCCAATTACAAAGAATTACAGTGGCTAAATTTCATTACAAATTTGAGAGTTGCTATGACACTCACAAATTTCTACAGATGTACCACGGAAAGCACTGAGGGGATACATCACCGTCCCGTACGGATGTACCAATTCATAGGATCGGAAGAAGCTGCAGAGAGTTGCACACTCAGCCAGCTCAATCGCAGGCACTCACCTCTCCGCCACTAAAGACATCTTCAATAGGTGATCCCTCAAGAAGGCAGCAACCACCATGAGGGGACCCAGGGGAGGTGATAGGCAGGTGAGAAGAGGTACCTGTAGTGTTCTGTATGACTCTGGACCCCCACTCATTCAAACCCTCACTGATCTATTTCAACACCAGTTTCCTGCACTCTCTCTGTGGCCCTTGATTTCCTTAATGCCTGGAATCTGAGTTGGCACAATGACCGAGACCCATAGCTTCACCATCGTCTGATCAAAGAAAATTTCTCTTGCTAAGTCACCCAACCTTCTGCAGCACATTTGATCAGTAGATGCCTCATGCCATGGATAAGAAGAAATCATAAACCCATTTGTTAACCATGATCGCCTTTATCATACCACATGGCACATAACGACAATGCCAAGTCAAGTCACTTTTTACTGTCATTTCAACCATAACCGCTGGTACAGTACACAATAAAAACGAGACAACGTTTTTCAGGACCATGGTTCTACATGAAACAATACAAAAACTACACTGAACTATGTAAAACAACACAAAACTACACTAGACTACAGTCCTACCCAGGACTGCATAAAGTGCACAAAACAGTGCAGACATTACAATAAATAATAAACAAGACAATAGGCACCGTAGAGGGCAGCAGGTTGGTGTCAGTCCAGGCTCTGGGTATTGAGGAGTCTGATGGCTTGGGGGAAGAAACTGTTACATAGTCTGGTCGTGAGAGCCCGAATGCTTTGGTGCCTTTTGCCAGATGGCAGCAGCAGAATGGACCTGTACTAATTTGTCCCGTATTTCATTTAAATGAATAATCTGTTACTCAGTTTGTCTGTTTTTTTAAATACACTTTTAACTTCAACGAACTGGGGCAGCTGCTTAATTAGGCCAAAATGCCCTGGTCCCGGTGTGTTCCAATTAATTAGAATCCATGGTATTTCATCCCAAACTTGCTTGACAGTGCAACCGCACCTCGCAGAACAAACAGCACGAGTGACCGATCCATAATCTCAGCCCGATCACCAGCCGGCGAGACGGAAGCAGCACTTGGCGGACAGCCACGTAAGCTGGGCGAATCCCTCACCAGCTTCTCTCTCCCTCCAACACAGCACTGGAGTCTGTACAGATATATGGTCCCGTGATGAGATTAGTAGTACTTGCAATGACCTCACTAAAGAGATTACAGATCGCTGTGCACCTTCGGCGAAGTCTGGAATTCGCTGGCTGTAGGGTTGACAGGTTAACGATGCTTTACAAGAAATATGTTCTATATTAATGTCTATTTTATTAAATGTGGTTTCTCCTACACTGCATTTACATCCATTGACTAGCTGGCCTTGTGACGACACTGGAGCAACTTTGACATCAATATGCTCTGCAATTAGAGCTCAATTCCTAGTTCATGCCGAGCTCACAATCTGAATTGATATCTAAGTGTGAGTGACTCCAAACCCCCACATACAAACTCTTCTCTTCACCGTCACCTTCAATATTTTACATCATATTGAAAGAGAAGGAAGTTAGAATAACAGAACTAAATAGCACAGGCAGAAGCCAGAATCAGCTTATTATCTCTGACAAATGTCGTGACATTTGTTGTTTAGCTGCAAAAGTACAGTGCAATACATAATAACTATAAATTACAATCAGTATATATACAATAAATTAAACAAACAGTGCAAAAGGAGATGAATGAAAGAAGAGCAGTGAGGTAGTGCTCACTGTCCATTCAGAAATCTGATGTCGGAGGGAAAGAAGCCGTTCCTAAAATGTTGAGTGTGTGTCTTCAGGCTCCTGTACCTCCTCCCAGATGGCAGCAATGAGAAGAGGGTGTGTCCTGGATGGCGAGAATCCCTCATGATGGGTGCCACCGTTTGAAGGTGCTCTGGATGTTGGGGTCACGCTGACTTGACCCTGGGCGGGTTTCCTCAGACATACTGAAGCACGGCACGGCCGCGTAGCAACTAAGGACGAAATACTAAGCGAGTCGGCTAAAGGCAGGTTCTGGAGAGGCTGTGTTCACCAGGACTAATAAAAATGGTGCAAGCACGTAAATAATGAAACTCATACCGACACTACACCCGCATCAGACTGGCTCACTTAACCTACACGTACGCACGCGCTGGAGACTGGAAGCCTGTCTTGGGAGTTGGAGGACTATCTGTGTGTGGGGGTAAGTAGGTGGAAAGGAGGAAAAGGGTTTGTTTTACCGTTGTTGTTTTGTTGCTTGCTGTGCCCCCCGCTGTAGGCGTATTACGTTGGTGCGGGTATGTGTGGCACCACTTGTGGGCTGCCCTCAGCACATCCCGAGTTGGTTCTTAACGCCAACGACGCGATTCGCTGCAGGTTTCAATGTACGTGTGACCCCGCCGCTGTCTGTAAGGAGTTTGTACGTTCTTGGCGGGGGTGGGGGGGGGGGGTGCTCCAGTTTCCTCCCACAGTCGGAAGATGTACCGGTTGGTAGGTTAACTGGACACGGAAAATTGTCTCAAGGGTTAAAATCGGGAGATTGCTCCGGTGATATAGCTCGACGGGCTGCAAGGGTCGGTCGGTCGATCTGTCTGTCTATCTGTATCTGAATCTAACCATGTTTGCAAACAAAATGAAGATAGCAGTTCCAGGTATGAATCTGAAATCTCTCTCTCTCACACACACACACTGACACGTCCCTCAGGCTGTATCTGGGCCTTAGCGCGGAGCAGTAAGACAGGTGTGGGGGAGGGGGCTTCTCTGAGCCAGCATGTCTCCAAGGCTGCGTTCAGCTCTCTGACAACTTATCAGCAGAATGGTGCCCTCTCGACCTCCCTCTCCTCATGCCGTCAGTTCCGATTAACTCACACCACGGAGATGCCATTTACTTCCCTTTCACACACTTGCTGCCACGGCGGCTCTGAAGCCAGCCTCCTGTCCTCGAGGGGAACTACCTCTCTAATGTTCTTCCTGCCATGAAACGGTGCTCCTCTTTCCCTCAAACCTTCACCCTAGGCCCATCTCTCATACCTTCCGTCCCAGGCTTCCACCTCCTGTTACACCATGCTCACTTCCTGTAGTCAAGGTGCACATCAAAGCAAACAGTGCTGATGATGTGTTGAAAACACGCTAACTCTTACACACACAAAATGCTGGGGGAGCTCAGCAGGTCAAGCTGCATCTACGGAGAGGAATAAACAGCCAACGTTTTGGGCTGAGACCCTTCATCAGGACTGGAATGAAAGGGGCAAGCTGGCAGGTGAGGGGGAATGGTGGGTGTGGCTCTCTCTACACTGTCCACCTACGGTATCTGGCACCCACTTACCCCAGAACACTATCACCCTTATCTGAATAACCCACATTGTTAGCAGCTACATACCACCAGTTTCTGCATCAATAACTCTCCTCTCCTTCCCGAGTAGGTCAAGGGTGGAGAGAGGAGAGCTTGGCAGGGGCCACCGGAGAAACAAGCCCTGGAGATATTTTATGGCCTGCTTAGAAGCAGGCCTTTCTTCCCGTGGCCCATTAAACTGTTTCCCAAGTTTTATTAAGGAAGGAGTTGAAATAGTACATGTGCTGCTCTCTTCTTGGCTTCGCGGCTGTGAACTCACTTTTGTGAACTTGACTTCTGAATGTCATTAGCTATTACTGTTTGCGCGTTTTGTTTTTTTGTTCTGCACATTGAGTTTTTTTTGGGTTTTCTTTGCTTTGTGGCTGCCTATAAGGAGACGAATCTCAAGGTTGTATACGGGGGCTGATTGATAAGGCCGTGGCCTAAGGTAGAAGGAGTCAATTTTAGAAAACCTAGCACATTTACTTTTCCTACATTTACACACTTAGTCCAGTGGTCATGGAGCACACGGATCCCTTCCTTGTAGAAGTCGGCAACTTGGACCTCCAGAAAGCGGTCCACAGCAGGGGTGATTGATAACTTCGTGGCCTAAGGTAAAAGGAGATGAGTTAATAACTTCAAACTTTCTGCATTTTCACTCAAAGAGTTGAACTGCATGTGCATGTAACGAAAGCTGTATAACTCATCGTCTTCTAGGCCACAAATTTATCAATCGCCCCTGCTACGGACCACCTGGAGGTCAAAGACGCTCTCGTTACATGCACGTGCAGTTTAACTCTGAGTGATAATGCAGAAAGTTTGAAGTTAATAACTCATCTTCTTCCACCTTAGGCTACGAACTTATCAATCACCCCTGCTGTGGACCACTTCTACAAAGGAAGATCCGTATGCTCCACGACCACTGGACTAAGTGTGTACATGTAGGAGGGGACTATGTTAAAAAATTAATGTGCTAGGTTTTCTAAAATTGACTCCTCCTACCTTAGGCCATGAACTTATCAATCACCCCTCGTATAATATACATACTGGACAATGAATGTACTATGAATTTTGCCCGATGGCGGTTGTGACAAGAGAGCCTGGCCTGTACGGTGGGAATCATTAATGATGGATGCTGCTTTCTTGTGGCAGTGGTCCATGTTATTGCGCTCAATAGTGGGGAGGGCTTTTCCTGTGATGGATGGGGTCGTTTTCACTGCTTTCTATAGTATACATAGCTTATATACACACAAATACATGAACTACTTATGTTAAGTTTTTCACAAATACTATTACACCTTTATTTTCCTGTAATTGCCTGCAAGAAAATGAACTTCAAGATAGTGTATGGTAACGTACACGCACTTCGTACTTTGATAATAAATTTTGCTGATTTATTTTAGACTCTGACGTTGATACTGAATACCTCACCTCAGTTCCTCCTTCAATCCATCTATGAGAGAATGACTGACCCATTTCCAACAGGAGCAGCATCCAGCGTCCTGTCTGGCTGCATCAGTGTGTGGTGTGGAAACTGCAGGGCACCCAACCGCAAGATCCTACACAGGATGGGAAAAACTACTGCCAGAATCACTGGGGTCTCCCTTGTGACTTTTACCAGGAGCATTCTATACGAAGGACCTGAAGCATTGTTGAGGATCCCAACCACCCGTCCAACAATCTCTTTGACCCACCACCATCAGGAAGGAGGCACAGGAGCACCAGGACTGAGACCTACCAGACTGGGAAACAGCATCTTCCCTCAGACTGTGAGATTACTGTATACCCTGTCACCACCAGGGTCTCGTCACAAGGACAGAGAGCTGTTTACGGTTTACCCGAGTTGAGCGCCACCCGCACTTTGAATTTTATTGACATACAGTATTTGTGATAATTTTTTTTATGCTGTGTGAGATAGATGATTTGTGAGTGCATTGTGATCTGGAAGAAAGTTGTTTCATTTGCTTATATACTGCGCAAAAGTCTTAAGCACACGAGCTGTATGTACCTGTGTGTGTGTATGTATGTATGTATGTATATATATATACACACACACACACATTCTATATATATATATATATATAGATATAGAGAGAGAGAGAGAGAGAGAGAGAGAGAGAGAGAGAGAGAGAGAGAGAGAGCGCGTGCGCGCGCGCTAGGGTGCCTAAGAGCTTTGCACCCTAGTGTAACTGTAGTTATTTTATGTACCGCACTGTCCTGGTGTCGCAAAATAAAAACAACACAAATTTCATGCCTTATCTGAGTGATGATAAACCAATTGTTTGGAAGTAAATGTTCTTGCCTGCTGTCTCAGGGCTGGGTGTGTCTGCACCCATGCCACCCACCACCCCTGGCACTCTTTCTCTGCCACCTGTCCCACCCCACCTCCAGCAGCGCTCCACCCTCGCCATTCCCAACGTCCTTTGCTCCCGCCAGACTTACAAACTTGCTCTCCGCTGCCCATTGACAAATACAGTACTGTGCAAAAATCTAAGGCACAAATAAATAGCTAGAGTGCACAGAACTGTGCATGTTTCAAATGACAAAATTGAACTTCAGCTAGAAAGCATTGAAAGGAACCTACCCACGTGTGATGTTCCCTCCTTGGAATTGCGGGGAGACACAGGAAATTAAGTGTCTTCGTGTAATGGTGTGAACATTGTGTGATCTCCCACCCATTCCATTTCAAGATCTACCCCAGGGTCTCTTTAGATACAGAAATGTCCATTGCAACAATTCAACATATCTTTATGTACTAAAAACCAGAAAAATTAAGTATTAATGGGTGGGACAGTCATGTAGAGGTTAGTGTAACACATTACAATGCTAGCAATCAAGATTCAATTCCCACCGCCCAGGGAGTTTGTATGTCCTGTGTGACTGCATAGGTTTCCTCCGGGTGCCCTGGTTTCCTCCCACATTCCAGAAGGTATGCAGGTTAGGGTTGTGGACAGGGCACCAGAAGCACGGCGACACTTGCCTCCAGAACCTCCTCGGACTGTGCTGGTCGTTGACGCAAACACTGCATTTCACTGCATGTTTCCATGTACGCGTGACAAATAGAACTAATCTAATCAATGCAAATAACAAACCGGGAACCAAGCGCTTAATAGGCTCGAGTTATCAGATAACCAGAATGGGAAACATTGGAGATGACGGCAGCTGTCTCGCTGGCTGGTGCCCCTGGGTCTGGATGGCTTCGTTTCTCTCGCCCTCCCCTTATCTGACTGGATTCCCCAACAGTTATGTATCTGCTGATTGACGAGCGTTCAGTGCTCCTCGCTTTAATACTTCCACTGACTGATAACAGGACTCTGGTATTTTAACATCGGTCCGGAGCTGGAACTCAGTCAGACTGACTCTGATCACGGCCACCAGCCCAATGAATGCAGAAACTGACTAAACAGGTCATGTTTGTAGGGCGTAACGCAGGGCTTGGAAGATTTAAAAGATTAGCTTTATTTGTCACACGTACGTCGAAACATACCATGAAATGCATCATTTACTTCAAAGACCAACACAGTCTGAGGATGTGATGGGGGCGGGGGGGGGAGGGGTCCACCAGTTTCGCCATGCCTCCAGCGCCAACACAACATGCCCACAGCGTACTAACCCTTACCCGCATGTCTTTGAATGCTGTCCGAACCACACTGCCATGAAATTACCTCAACTCTGAGGGCCTCAGATATGCTTTTTGTTGCTAGATGACACGCACTTAAGGTGGGAGGGGAGGAAGTTTAAAGGGGCAGGTTTTGTCTTTACACTCAGAGTGTGGGAGGTGCCGGGAGTGGGCAGCCAGGGAGAGTGGAGAAAGCAGACATGATAAAGGCAATTATGTGGCTGAGACAAGACATATCCTGAGTGTGGCGGTTAGAGCAACGCTATTACAGCTCAGGGCGTTTTGGAGTTTAATTCCAGCGCTGCCCGTCCGTAAGGAGTTCGTACGTTCTCCCTCCGGGTCTCCTCCCACAGTCCAACGACGTACTAGGTAGTTGGTTAACTGGTCATTGTAAATTGTCCCGTGATTAGGCCAGAGTTAAATAGGTGGGTTGGTGGGGTAGTGCGGCTCGATGTTTCAGAAGGGTTTGTTCCACACTGTATCTCTAAATGAATAGATAAATGAGCAGGCAGGGAACAGAGGGAAGGGGATCGTGTGCAGGCAGAAGACATTTTAATTAAGAGAAAACCTGCAGATGCTGGAAATCTCCCACACAAAATGCTGGAGGAACTCAGCAGGCCAGTAGGCACCTATGGAATAAAAGTACAGTCGATGTTTTGGGCTGAAACATTAACTGTACTTTTTGCCACAGATGCTGCCTGGCTTGCTGAGAAGACATTTTAATTTGTCTTTGTGTTCAGCGCCGGTATCGTGGGCTGAAGAAGCCGATCCTGTGCCATACTGATCTATGTTCTCCCCAGCTGAATCCTGGAACCATTCAAACAGAAATGGACATTTTGCGCACATATTAGAGAGTTCATTTAAGAGAAAGCTACATAAGACGCTTGTATCCCAATGTCATTCATACAAAATCCCACAAGCGTTGCATCAAGCACAGTTGTAGGGAACATGTGGGAGAAGGTTACGAAGAGAATGACAACAGGGAGTGAAGAGGGCAACATGTAAGACCATAAGATCAAGACATATGAACTAATCTGGCTATTCGGCCCATCAAGTCTGCTCTGCCATTTCATCATGGCTGATTTATTATCCCTCTCAATACCATTCTCCTGCCTTCTCCCCATAACCTTTGATGGCCTGATGAATCAAAAGCCTTTGCTTTAAACATACTCAATGATGTAGGCTCCACAGATGTCTCTGGCAATAAGTTCCCCCTCATCTTTGTTCTAAATGGATGTCCCCCTATTCTGAGACTGTAGTGTGGGATCAAAACTTCCCTCAATGAGAACTTTCTGAAAGAACAGTTTTACTTTGCCATCTCCCTCTACTCTTCCCTGCCTCGCAGGCAATGGCGCGCTCAACTCGACACAGCTAAATACAACACACAACACAGAGTAACAACAGACCAAATGCGGGAGGTCAGGAAAGGGAATAAACAATCGATGTTTCCTGCCGAGACCCTGCATTGGCACTGGAAAGGAAAGGGTAAGAAGCCAGAATAAGAAGGTGGGTCAGAGGGCAGCAGAGATCACAAAGGGGGCCAGCAGTGAGAGGGTCCCAATGAACTCACGCTGAAAAGAAGATTTAAACTTCTTCAGGGTAAATACACAGTACTATGCAAAAATGTTAGGCACCCGATCTACGTGCCTATGACTTTGCACAGTACTGTACCTCAACGTGATTTGTAGCCGCACATCATAAACAGAAGAGATTCTGCAGACAGAGCATGTTGCAAATTCTCAGCAGGTCAGGCAGTGCATGTCGAGGGAGAAGAAAGTTAACCCTTCGGAAACAAGAGAAAGTCCGCAGATGCTGGAAATCTAAAGCAACACACACAAAATGCTGGAGGAACTCGGCAGGTCAGGCAGCATCTATGGAAAAGAGTAAACAGTCGAGGTTTTGGAAAGACAGCCTTCTTTGGGAGTGAGAGGGAAGGGGGAAGTTGCCAGAATAAAAATGTGGGGGGAGGGGAAGGGGGATTAGCTAGAAGGTGATAGGTGAAGTCAGGTGGATGGGAAAGGTCAAGGGCTGGAGAAGGAGGAATCTGATAGGGGAGGAGAGAGTGGAGTCTCTTCAGTACTGAAAGTTGTCAGAAATGGGGCACATTTAAAGTTGGTGCATGGCCAAGTGGTTAAGGCATCGGTCTCCTGATCTGAAGGTTGCTAGTTCGAGCAGCTGAGGCAGCGTGTTGTGTCCTTGAGCAAGGCACTTAACCACACAATGCTCTGCGATGACACCGATGCCAAGCTGTATCGGCCCTAGTGCCCTTCCCTCGGACAACATCGGTGCCGTGGAGGGGAGACTTGCAGCATGGGCAACTGCCGGTCTTCCATACAACCTTGCCCAGAAACCTTCCAAGGCGCAAATCCACGTTCTCACAAGACTAACGGATGCCTATATAAAGGTGCAGAGAAAAACAGAAAGCAGAGGAGGGAATAGAGGACAAGGCCAGTGAAAAGATGGAAGCAAGGCACAGGGAGATGATACTGATAAACAAAGGCAGTTCAGCTTTGAATCTGCCTTCACACACAAAATGCTGGAGGAACTCAGCAGGTTAGGTAACGTTGATGGAGGGAAATAGGCAGCCAATGTTTCGGGCTGAGACTCTTCATCAGGCCAGATGAAACATCTCAACTCAAATTATCCACTGCCCATTTTCCCTTTGCAGATGCTGCCTGACCTGCTGAGTTCCTCCACCATTTTATTGTGTGTGTGTGTGTGTGTGTGTGTGTGTGTGTGTGTGTGTGAGAGAGTGAGAATTTCCAGCATCTGCAGAAACTCGTGTGTTCACCAACTGTTCAGATCAAGAACCTATCAAACTCCGCTTTAAATATATCCAATGACTTGGGTTCTCCAGCCGCCTGTTTCAATGGATTCCACAGATCCACCACTCTCTGGCTGAAGAAATTCTTCCTTATCTCTGTTCTAAAGCGACATCCTACAGAGGCTTTAGGTCCTCGATTGCCCCCCCCCCCCACCATTATAGGAAACATCCTCTTCACGCCCACTGTCTAGGCCAGTCAAGTTTGATAGGTTTCAATGAGATCCTCCCTTAGTCTTCTATTTCAAATTTATTCTTTCAGAATTGACCTTGTGAAGCTTCTCTAAACTGTTTTGCTTAAATATAGGAATTTTTAAAAAAATCTTCACACAGGATTCTGGGTGTAGTCTCACAACTGTGGTAAGACATTACTACTTTTATTCCCTTCACAATAAAGGCCAACATTCCACTGATCTTCCTAATTATTCGCTGTACCCTCATATTGCTAGTGATCACCCAGATACCCCTTGTCTGTCTGTACCGCGTGGCTGCTTTCCACTTAGATAATTCCCTTAGTCAGACACAGGTGAGTAAAAATCTGGGAATCTGTCCCCCACAAGTTGGGAGTCAAATGAAAACTTCAAACTTGCCGGGCATGGAATCAAGGCTCTGAAGTGGAGTTAACAGCAGAGTAGTCGATGAGTGGGTTTAGGACTGAATGCAACTCCTTTCCTTTTATCCCTGGGCTGCTGTAGCACTGACACGGTTAAAATGTGCGTGCAGACTTGGTGACTCCAGGCACGGACTTGGACTTAAACCCAGAGACCTAACTGACTCAGTGATTACATGCGGGCAGATTAGTGAAGTGAAAGTGTTAAATCAGAGGAAAGAACTGTGTGTGAAAATATTGTGGATAGACACGAAGGGGTGGGGAGAGAGAGAGGGAGATACAGGGAGACGGGGCTGGTGGGGGGGGGAGAGACTGAGCTAAAGCAGGAGGCGTGAGCAAGGGAGAGTGAGGGAGATAGGGGAAGAGTGTGAGAGGGAAGAGAAGGGAAGGAGAGGGGTTGGAGGGAGGGATGAGGGGAAGAGGGGAAGAGAAATGTTATGAGGGCGAAGGAGAAAAGAAGAAAGGAAGGAGAAACAAAGGAGAGAGAGGTAGAGAAACAGGAAGAAAAAGAAAAGGAAGAGATGAAAAAAACAAAGTTCAGGGGAAAGGGTCTTCAAAAGGCGATGGAAGGCAGTGGTGGGGAGAGGAGGGTGATAAAATGCAGAGAATGTGTAAATGAATGAGAGAAAAAACAGGAACAAAACGGATTAGCAGGAAGGAGAGCGAGGTGAAAGGGGAGAGTGAAGGGGCTGGTAATAAAGAGATGGTGCCTTAAGGAAACTATTAGGCAGTAAATAGGAGATTATGTTCTCCCTTCCCCCCAAACACATCCTGCGAGTGTTCCAGCAAACGCTTTACTGAAATGCAAACCATTCGCTTCCTTTTACCTTTAAAGTTTTTCAGACATACTTTTAAACAAAACCTCAAAAAGACAGGACTGAGCCAGCAGATCGCCCTGCCCCTGAAGATGGGAGCCCTCACAGCCAGCCGCGAACACAAGGGGCCTGCGCTGTCTCAATCTGTAGCTTTTGCCTCAAGCCATTAGGTGATGCCATTATGGAGACAGCAGGGGGAGGGGCCCCGAAAGCTTTGAATGCAGAACAACTCTGGCAGATAAATTGGGAAGGAAAAGCAGCATTTAAACCCAGGGTCCAATAGTGCGGCATTAAAATCTGGTCAATATTTTGACTCGGAATTAGAGAGGTTTAATATAATGGCTCCCGCTGTCTTCCCTGTTTGGAGGAAGTGGTACCGTTCCAGCACTTTAAAACAACTATTATTACAGAGACAACAAGAACTTCTAACAGCAACATTCAGCCTGGCGACATTGCTATCTCTCCCATCGAAAGCCAACTTATCAGCCAGACAAACACACTGAAACAGAGCCCTTGTTTATATATGGGGCTGTTTCAGGCAGTCAGTACTTCCCTTTTGCAAGAATTGTGCTTTCAGGCAGGCAGACCAACAGTCCAAGCAAATTTAAATCTGCTTAAGAAGAAAAATAGACGTGTATTTCAGCAGGGCAGCCAGTATCTATGGAAGGAGTCAAGATTCAAGACTGTTTAATGTCATTCCCTGTACACGACTGTAAAGAAGATCAAAATCATTGTTACTCTGGACCCAATGCAGCATAAAAAACACAAAAGATAAAGAACATAATAATAAATACAATAAATATCAATACATAAGGTAGCTTAAATACACAAATTGATCGTACACCCATAAAGTGATGCCAGACTGTACATAAGGCGACTGACAGGAAATAATAAAGTAGTTATTATTATTTATTATTATTTTTTCTCTCTTCTATATTAGGTATTGCACTGAACTGCTGCTGGTAAGTGAACAAATTTCACGTCATATGCCGGTGTTAATAAACCTGATTCAGATAGTGGTGGAGTTAGTGGGTGGAGGTGTTGATCAGCCTTACTGCTTGGGGAAAGGAACTGTTTTTGAGTCTGGTGGTCCTGGCGTGGATGCTACGTAGCCTCCTCCCTGATGGGAGTGGGACGAACAGTGCCTCAGCAGGGTGGGTGGGATCTTTCATGATATTCCTGGCCCTTTTCTGCACCTTTCTGAAGACAGTCAAAGGAATAAACCGTCAACTTTTTAAAAATATTTATGAGGTACAGCACGGAATAGGCCCTTCCTTCCAGGCCTTCCAACACCCAAATTATTCCTAGCCTAATCATGAGACAATTTACAATGATTAATTAATCTACCAACCAGTATGCCCTTGCACCGAGGGAGAAAACCGAAGCTGGCCACTACACTAGCATGCCACCCTCCGCTCCAATCCTTATCCCTCTCCATTGACGCTGCCTGACCTACTGAGTTCCTCCAGCATTTTGTGTGTGTTGCCTCTGGATTTCCAGCGTCTGCAGAATCTCTTGCGTTTTAGATGTGAATTTCAAAATAATTCTAAAAATACGAAGGATTATGTAAGAAAAGAGGAACAAAAACCCACAAATATTTGGGTGGATATCATCAAAGCCAGGAAGGGAGGGAAAAAAGGTGCCTTGAAATTGAAGAAACCACAGGAAACTACTAACTGGCAAAGTGTATGAAACAAAGATCTTGCATTTATACACTCCAGAGATTCTGCAGATGCTGGAAATCTTGAGTAAAACATGTACAGAATGCTGGAGGAACAGGTCAGGCACCATCCATGGAGGGGAATCAACAGTTGACATTTTGGGCCGAGACCCTTCATCACAACTGGAGAGGAAGAGGTCAGGGGTCAGGCCTTTCTTGCCAGTCCCGATGAAGAGACTCCGCCAGAAATGTCGACTGTCCATTTCCCTCTACAGATGCTGCCTGACATGCTCAGTTTCTCTTGCATTTTTTGTGCCCTGCATGTAAAGATTAGCCTTACTTTTCACACGTGCATTGAAATACCAAAGCATACGGTGGAGTTCACCATTTCCCTCAGCTACACTGTCCTAAGGATGTGCTGGGGGCAGGCCGAAAATGTGGCTATGTTTCCAGTGCCAACGTAGCATGTCCTCAGCTAACTAACCCTGACCCGTAAGCCTTTGGTACGCGAGAGGAAACCTGAGCACCAGGACGAAATCCAAGCGCTCACTTGGAGAACGTACAAACTCCTTACAGACAGCGGTGGGACTTGAACCTGCATCACTGGCCCAAGCCTTTATCAAAAACGTTACGAAAAGTTTAGATTCTCCTTTCTCCCTTCTCCCATAACGCAGAACATACAAAACAGGCTCAAGGACGGCTTCTAGCTGCCTCTTGAATTAAGTGCATGAGTCTTGGGATTCACAAGGATTGATAAAGGAGGTTGGTGGATTCATTTTGGGGGACTTTGAGGTTCGTGTTGCCTGCATTCCTGGATTCTGGGTACTCCTTTTATTGCTGTTTTTGAGCAGTTTGATCAGGTCGATCGACGTGGTCCGGGGCGCTTCAGCAAAGAATGCTTTGCCCCGCGGCCTGCAGTGGGGTAGTGGCGCGACACTGAACTGAACTGAACACCACTGGACTCCTGGTTTGATGCTGGTGATATTCTATATGTCGTCCACTTGCTCCTTGCTGTTTGTGCAATTTGTTCTTTTCTTCTCTCCTCGCGCGTTGGGTGTTTGATGTTTTCTTGAACGGGTTCCATGGTATTTCTTTGTTTCATGGCCGCCTGTGGGAGGACGAGCCTCATACTTGTACTCTGTATACATACTTTGGTAATAAATGCACTTTTAGACTTGGGCCTCTGGTACAATAAAATGGACTCTGCCTCACAATCTACCTCATTATGACCTTGCACTTTACCTGCTCTGCACCCTCTCTCTAGCTGTTACGCTTTATTCTGCATTGTTGTTGTTTTACCTTGTTCTAGCTCAATGCATTGATCTGTACAAACAAAGCATTAAATGTTCCCCTGTTTGTGGATTCCTATCTGCATGGGGGATGTATGCTGTTGTTTCTATTCACACTAACAGTGGTGGGTGCATGAAACGCCCTGCCAGTTGTGATGGTAGATCACCATCATTCCATGACCATGACTGTTCTTGGTAAATTTTTTCTACAGAAGTGGTTTCCCATTGCCTTCTTCTGGACAGTGTCTTTACAAGAGGGGTGACCCCATCCATTTATCAATACTCTTCAGAGACTGACTGTCTGGCATCAGTGGTCGCATAACCAGAACTTGTGATACGCACCGGCTGCTCATATGACCGTCCACCAGCTGGCTTCACGTGACCCTGATACGGGGAGGGGAGTGGTCCAAGCTGATCCTACACCTAGCCCAAGGGTGTCCTGCAGGCTAGTGGAGGAAAGGAGTACCATAAACCTTCTCTGGTAGAGACGCATCGCCACCCCGCCACCCAATTGGTAATTAAGGACATTTAAGGAGCTCTTAGGCACATGGAAGGCTATGTAGAAGAGAAGGGATAGGATGATCTTGGAGAAGATGGGGGAGGTCAGCACAACATCGTGGGCCAACGAGTCTGTACTGTGCAGTACTGCCTTGTGTAAACAGTACACAAGGCAAGCTTTTCATTGTATCTTGGTACATGTGAGAACATTAAGCCACCAGGCAGAGGAGCAGAATTAGGCCACTCGGCCCATCAAGGCTGCCCCAAGTACCCACACATCCACCGTCAAATGGTCCAACATCACTGTAATGGACATTACTTGCACAGGCTCTTGAGAACAACGCATACACAAACTGTGAACCGACGTCTGCCCCTCAACCAACAGGCTACTGGGTCGTCATCACACTGCTGCTCGTGGCATCTTGCTGTGCCGACACTGCTTGGTCTAGAACAGTACAGCTCCGAAACTGACCCTTTGGCCCATAAAGTTGTGCCAACCAAACAAATTAGTAATCAAATGGCCGGCTAACCTGATCCCCTCTGCCCACACAAGGTCAATATCCTTCCATATCTCTCACATTCATGTGCCTAGCTAAACATCTCTTAAAAGCATGCCCTTTGGTATTAGGCATTTCAACCCTGGGAAAAATATACTGTTATTCAATACTGATTATTAGATATTAAGAGATATGGGACTAGTGCACATAAGTGGATCTAGGGAGAAAAGTTCAGCTTCAATCTTTTTGGGGGGGGGATAGCAGGCACAATGGACTGGACAGCCTCCTCTGTCTTCCGCTTCTGATGTTCTGAAGTTCCACAATAGCAGCAACATACCGCTGAAAAATAACACTTCACGGCATGTCGCCCCCATTGGTGACAGGCTCTGAAAGAATGCTCTTGTTTTCAGAGGGAAAAGATTCGTGAAATAGCCCCGTCCCCACCCCCACGTTAGGGCCCGGGCGGCCGCTGCCTCTCTCCCGAGGCAAACCATCCTTCCCCCTTACCTCCACCGCAGGCCGAGCAGGGGGTCACGTTACGTCTCTGGAGGGGGGCAGCTAACAGCAGGGTTGGAGAGGCAAGTGGCTCTCACTCACACCCTGAACCAGAATCACGTTTAACATCACCGTGAAATGTGTTGCTTTACAGCAGCAGTACTAAAACATAATTAAAACTACAAATTACATGAAATAAAAATTAAGGAAATTAAGTAAGTAGTGAAAAAAGAGAAGGAAAAAATACTGAGTATTCCTGGGGAGATGATCACACACTCGGGAAGCCTTTGAATGCTCGGTCGGAAATTGTCGACTACTTATTCATTTCCATAGATGCTGCTGGCGTGCTGAGTTCCTCCGGCATTTTGTGTGTGTTGCTCTGGGTTTTCAGCATCTGCAGAATCTCTCATGTTTAACCCCCAGGTAGCAGGCTGGCTCTCCTCCCTCAGCCAGCACTGCCTCCATCAGAGCTAGACATATTCATTGATTTAGTTTATTTAGCGATACAGCCTGGAGTAGGCCCTCCTGGCCAAGCTGCCCCCCCGGCCCCCCTGATTAACCCTAACCTAATCACAGGACAACTTACAATGACCTATTAACCCACCAGGTACGCCTTTGGACTGAGAGAAGAAACTGGAGCACTGGGGGAAACCCACACATTCCACGGGGAGGACTCCTTAAAGAAAGGAGGACTCCGTAAAGACTCCTTACAGAACGGCACCAGAATTGGACTCCGAACTCTCTGGTATGCCACCAGCTGTAATAGCTTCCGTGGTGCCCTCTGCTTAATAAATGACTTCATTAAGCAGATCCCACTACCTATTTACAACAATCAGCTTACCTGTCACACGCACATCCAAGCATACAGTGAAATGCATTCTTTGCGCCAAATCCAACCTGCGAGGATTGTGCTGGTCGCAGTCCTCGAGGGTCGCCACACTTCCGGTGCCAAACATAGCACGCCCACAACTCACTAACCCTACCTGTACATCTTTGGAAAGTCGGAGGAAACCAAAGGAAACTCATACGGTCATGGGGAGAACGTACAAACGCCTTACAGGCAGCGGCGGGAATTGAAATCCAACTTTTTCAGACTTGGGGTATTTATATTCTGTATTAAAAAAAAAATCACCCACTCCTTTTCCGTTTTGTTGTGGGAGGGGAGGGGGTTTGGGGTTGATGTTTTGTTAGTTATTTGTGTGTGTGTGTGTGTGTGTGTGTGTGTGTGTGTGTGTGTGTGTGTGTGGCGGTTGATATTTCTCTCTGAGCAACTTCCGTGTTTTTTCTTTGTTTCGTGGCTGTCTGGAGAAGACAAATTTCAGAGTTGTGTATGGATACATGCTTCGATAACAAATGAACCTTCGAACCTTTGACCGCTCCTTCCCCTCTACTAACAGATTTCTGAATGGTTCATGAATCCATGAACGCTATCTCACTATTCCTGTTTTTTTTTGCAGTATTATCATAATTTATGGGTTTTTATGTCTTTGCTCTGTACTTCCGCTGCAAAAGAACAAACTTCACGTCATATAAGTCAGTGATAATAAATCTGCAGAGTTCCTGTGGTGCTTTGTGTGGTGTTCCACATTCTATAACCTGGAGTTCCTTGTGCCTCTGTGTGATTCCCACCCAGCCATCAGTGTTAAAGTTCTCCAACTTAATGGTAATTTTTCCCCTTCCCTCTTCTTCTACGCCCCAATCTGGCCTCTTACCTCTTCTCCCCACCTGGCAATTACTTCCCCTGGGTCCCCGTCTCCTTCCCTTTCTCCTATGGTCCACTCTCCTCTCCGATCAGATTCATTCCTCTCCAGCCCTTTACCTTTCCTACCTACTTGGCTTCACCTGTCACCTTCCAGAACAGGGGTCCACAGACCCCTCAGTTAACGGTAATGGTCCACGGCATAAACGAGGGTGGGAAGCCTGCTCCTTTCCCCCACCCTCCCTTTTTTATTCTAGCATCTTCCCCCTTCCCAGACTTGATGAAGGGACTCAGCCTGAAATGCTTGCTCTCTTCCGTAGACGCTGCCTGACCTGCCGAGCTCCTCCAGCAGTTTGCGTGCGCTACATCAGTGTTAGAGCTGCCCGAGAAGTAAATACTGGCAAGGAGCGTCACCAGGGAAGCTGCATGCATACTGCCGCTCTCCAGGATCTGTGCAGGCTAGCAAAATCAGTGATCACATATCACTGATAAAGTCCAGAGTTCTCCCCATGCAAGTGCCAGCCCCACACACATTCCAGTACAATCTGTAGTGATCGGGACAGAGCTCTCAGTCAGGGCTAGTCCCGCTCTGCTCACGGCAGGGGTGAGCCACTCTCTGCACAGAACAAGGGCAATCCCTCCCCCTGTATAGCACCCTTCGCATCCCCAGGGTGCCGCGAAGACCTTCACGTCAACAAATGACCCTTAAAAGTATGGTTGTTGCCTCAATGAGTGGAAACTACTGAGATGCTACACGGCAAGATCTCACAGAGCCAGATAATGATCAAAATTCTTTGCACAGCAGCGCAGCAAAACACTAGAACAGCAGCACAGACCCTGGTTTCTCTCCCACCACTGTCTGAAAGGAGCTTGTACGTTCTCCCCGTCACCGCACGGGTTCCCTCTGGGCACTCTGGTTTCCTCCCATATTCCAGAGCTAGGGTTAGGGTTAGTAAATTCGAGGCATGATCTGTTGGCACCAGAGTGCTTGGCGACATTTGTGGGCTGCCCCCAGCACATCCTCACACTGTATTGGTCGTTGACGCAAACAATGCATTTCACTGTGTGTTTCAATGTACACGTGACAAGTCAAACTAATCTTTATCAGGGAGAGGTACAAGAGACTGAAGACACACACTTGACCTTTTAGTAACAGCTTTTTCACGTCCACCATCAGATTACAGAATGGACAATGAATACTCCCTCACTATCTTGCCTTCTTTTTGCATGATTTTTAATATTTTATACATTCTTAGTCTAACCTTTGTATTGCATTGCATTGTTGCCGTAAAACAAATTACACGCCAGATTGTATGTCGGTACTAAAACCATAAGACACAAGAGCCGAATTACCATTCGGTCCACTGAGCCTGCTCATAGCTGACTTATTTTCCCTCTCAACCCCATTCTCCTGATTCTAAGTCTAGTTCCTGCACTGTCAATCAAGGCTGGTCTGACCCAATGGAGAAATGGATCAAATAATGATAACTGGTATGCCATTTTCCCTTAATTAGAATTGAATCAATGCTCCACTCCCTTTCCAAAGTGAAGCTCCCTGAACTAGTTTCTTTCACTAGAGAACCATCCACAAGACATTCTAAGCAACCAGAGATGCAAGCAAAATTCTTCCTGACGCATCTCCACATAGGATACAGACCAGGGAGGAATCCGGCTCCCAGTGGGCTAAGCCTACAAGAAGAAACTGCTCCTCCCAATCCAGACTTTTTCAATTATTCCCAAATAACCAGTTTAAATACAATTTTTTTGTTCAATATGTTTTTTGGCTGGAGCAGTCTTTCCTTTCCAAAAAAAAAAATCTTGTAAGTTTTAATTCCTGTGTACTTTTTCCAACACTGTGTGCCAGAACTGTCCTCTGGGTTCAGGGCACTTTGCTGTGAGTGATCTTAATGGAAGCCAAGAATATGCAGAGTATTTCAATTCGATAAATCACTCCCTCTGCCACTCAACCCTCGAAAGACTCCAGCTCTTCCTTCCTCTGACACTCACTGCCCCTCCTTTTCCACTCAGTCCTCACAGACGTCGTGATGGGCCTGGCCCAGACCTCATGACAAGTTAATCTCAAAGACACAGTGCATTCCAAGACAACAAACCACTTCCTGCAGCTCCCTTCCAGTCATTAGGCTCACCGACGAGGACAGTTAGACCACCAAGTCCACGTTCTCATAGCCTTCCACTAATAATTTCCACAAATATCTTACAAAATAAAGTACACACACACAAAATTTGTGCAGTACACATGCAGAAAACTCCTGGCAGAACTTGCTACTCAGACACATTTGTACATACAGCTAGAGGGACGAATGACCAAGGGGTGTCATCAAACTGCAAGGTTTTAAAGGAGCAAAATAAGTGAGAATAGAAGACATAGGAACAGAATAAGGCCATTCAGCCCATCCAGTCTGCCATTCAATCATGGCTGATTTATTACCCCCTCTCAACCCTATTCTCCAGCCTTCTCACTGTAACCTTTGATGTGCTTACTAATCAAGAATCTATCAACCTCCACTTTAAATATACCCAGTGACTTGGCCTCCACAGCCGTCTATGGCAATGAACTCCACAGATTCACCACCCTCTGGCTAAAGAAATTCCTCATCTCTGTTCTAAAGCATCTCATCCTAACCACGGACTTTTTACTCTCCTCCCATCCGGTAGGCACTACAGGAGCCTCCGCTCCCACGCCAGCAGGCACAGGAAGAGCTTCTTCCCTGAGGTTGTGACACTGCTGAACCTCACATCACAGCGCTAAGCAGTATTGCACCCATATTGTACTGTCTCAGTACTTTTATATTTGTGTGCTGTAGCACTTACTTTTTATTCGCAGTTATTTTGTAAATAACCCTATTCTTTGCATTTCTGGTCAGATGCTAAATGCATTTCATTGGCTTTGTATCTGTACTCGGCACAATGACAATAAAGTTGAATCTAATCCAGTCTAAAGGGATATTGTGCCCTTAATCCTAGACTCCTCCACTATCGGAAACATCCTCTCCACATCCAACGTATTCATGCGTTTCAATATTCAATAGGTTTCAGTGAGAACCCCCCCCCCCCACCATACAGAAATGCAGATAGAGAAACAGACAACACAAAATGTTGCCCCAACCACTGAACACTTCTACACAAAGCCTTGTCATCAAGGTCCCCCCAGGACATGCTGTCTTCCTGCTGCTGCCATCAGTAAGAAGGTAAAGGAGCTTCAGGATCCATACATCCAGGTTATTACCCCTCAACCATCAGGTTCTTGAACCAAATTGGATAACTTCACTCAATTTCACCTGCAGCATCACTAAACTGTTCCCAAAACATTTGGACTCACATTCCATGGCTCTTCATCTCACGTAATCGTCATTTACTGCTTATTTATTTAATATTTATTTCTTCTTGTATTTACACAGTTTATCACCTTTTACACACTAGATGAACACCCAAATTGGTGAGGTCTTTCACTGATTCTGTTATAAATTTATTGAGTGTGCCCACAAGACAATGTGTCTTATATATATAGGCATCCATTAGTCTCATGAGACCATGGATTTGCGCCTTGGAAGGTTTCCAGGTCGCAGGCCTGGGCAAGGTTGTATGGAAGACCAGCAGTTGCCCATGCTGCAAGTCTCCCCTCTCCACGCCACCGATGTTGTCCAAGAGAAGGGCATTAGGACCCATACAGCTTGGCACTGGTGTCGTCGCAGAGCAATGTGTGGTTAAGTGCCTTGCTCAAGGACACAACACGCTGCCTCAGCCAAGGCTCGATCTAGCGACCTTCAAATCACTAGACGAACGCCTTAACCATTTGGCCACGCGCCAACACAAGACAATGTATGTCAGGCTAGTATATGGTGATATATATGCACCTTGATATTAAATTTACTTTGAACTTTGAGAGACGTAGGGCAGAGAGAAAGAGAGAGAACAATGGGATGTTGTGTTGATGTTGTACATGGCATTTTGAGGCCTAATTTGGATAGACAGAGAAGTTTAAGGAATTCTAGAAATTGGGAAGATGAGGATGCAACATTGAAAAAAAAAATCAGGAATACGCAGGAGGCTCGAGTAGGAACACTGCAGGGAAATTGCTTTTGAGCTTTGGAGATTATGGAGCTCTGGAGAGCGTGCAGGAGGTGTAAAACACAGAGAGATTACTACTGATACCTGATCATCTGTTCTACTGGGGACTTCATCGATCTGGAGGATAGTGAAGCAGAGAGGGACGTTTCTAAAGTAGTGAACAATTAAAAAATGTATGAAGTACAAATTGGAAAGCTGGTATATTTAGAGCCTCACAGACTGTGACACCTGTTCACCCTCAAGTCTGAGATTATGACTGTGACTCTTCCTATGTTTATGTAGGGATACAGTGTGGCAACAGGCCTTCTGACCCAGCAAGCCTGCACAGCCCATTTACACCATATGACCAATTAACCTACTAACCCGTACCTCTTCGGAATCTGGGAGAAAATTGGAGCACTACACAAAGGGAGAGCATGTAAACTCTTTACAGACAGCAGTGTAAATGAACCCGGGACGCTGGTAATAGTGTTACGCTAACCATGCTGTCATGCAGCCCCCTTGTAATCAGAACCAAACTTTAAACAAAGTGGGCCCCGGGTTCCTAAATGATAGACATACCGGAAGTTCAAGGAAGGTAAACCAGTTCCATCCCACATCCCATCCTTCAGTCTGAGAGATTGGTGGAACATACTGATCCCGAATCATTTATAAAATGCAAGGCACACAAAATGCTGGAAGAACTTAGCAGGACAGGCAGCAGAATAAACAGCAGGACAGGCAGCATCTATCGAGAGGAATAACAGTCGACATTTCAGGCTGAGACCCTTCATTCAGCATTGTGTGTGCTTTACTTTGGATTTTCCAGCATGTGCACTCTCTTCTGCTTATAACACGCAAGACAACTCTTTTCTATTTTGTGTTGCTTGCAATAAACGGATGAGCAACCGCACCAGGTCAATGGGCATATCTCCAGAGTGCTTTATAGGTGACGAAAGACGCTTCAATCACAATCTCTGTTATACTGTGGGACGACCCACTGATTTGCATACCCACCTAGTTCCCGCAATGGAGAATGGCAGAGTCTCTCTAATATCACAGCCATCTCCACAGGGCAGATTTTGGGGCTTTCCAAAAAGCTGATTGCATCCTCCGTGATACGAGTTCACGGCGTTAGTCAGAAAGTGCGCAAGGCACTCTGGGCTGACGACGTACATGTTCACACAGACACACATGCCTTTTAGACCAGCGGTAACTTTTCCATGCAACTCAGGCCTATCAAATTCCCATTGGAAAAAAAAATGAAAATTCCTGGAATTCCTCAGCCTGAGAAGTGAAGGTTTTGGCTACTTTTCGACCTGGGGTTAGCTGTGCAGTCAAGGCCTCTAATTAAATCTCTCCACAGGTCCATGCAACGCGAGTTTCCCTTAGTTTACAGATTATCTTACTCATTTATTACTTCCCAGGGGAGAAATTATGGCGGTTTACTATTTTTCTTAATGCTACCATGCTGGTGGATATCTGCATCTTGGACAGTGAAAAACACGCTGATATATCCTATCGAACTTGGATTTTAGAATCGCAGAAAGATAATGTTCAACACAGAACGCCATTAGGGTCCGTCTACGCTCGGTTTGATCTTACTGTTATAGTTATTACTCTATATGCATGCCTGCAAGAAAAAGAATTTCAAGGGTTGTATGTGGTGACGTATCTGTACTCTGATAATAAAGTTTATTTTGAACTTTTCAAACTTTGTCATGCATGTGCCAGATGACAACAGGGATCCAACTTCATTCACCCTATACATTTACATGTATTAGGAATTTCTGCGGGACACTGGTCAGGGCATGCATGACATGCAACTAAAGGACAGCGTTCAACAATTATAAAGAATTATATAGAAAATTAGCAGTACAGATATGGGAAGAAGTGTTCATAAATGACAGCCTGTATTACCAATGTAAACAACATTATCAAAAGTGGTTTAACGTGTTCACAGTGCTGTGACTGAGGTAATATATAGAGGGGGGTGGGGAGGGGGACTAATTAGAATGGTTAATCAGATTAACTGCCTGGGGAAGAGACTTGTAAAATGGTGTGAAGTACTCGCTTTAATAACCTTTCCTGCCTAATCTCACCTTCCAGCAATCGGTCCCTGGTTCTGTAAGAACACTGATGTGTACTTGAATCCTGGGCATGTACTTGCTCCCATTCCTCCCACCCCCTCCGAGAGTTAGATTGAGACCCCCACCATCATCCAAGTGGGGGGAAAAGTTCTTCCGTTACTTCCCCCACACATTTTAATCCGTCTACCAATTACTTTTGAGTTCCTGCTCTTGGGCTTTGACTCCTTGGCTTAGGTCACAGGAGTTCTCAAACCAGGAGCCCCTTGGTTAATTGTAAGGGTCCATGGCAAGGTTGGGAACCCCTGGATTAGGGGAAAATGCAGAGCAGACTCAACGGGCCGAATGGCCCAAATCTGCTTCTCTGTCTATTGGTCTAAAAGGTATTTCTAACCCTCATCTAAATCGCTCTTAGCCTCTACCATTCCAAGGAAAGCAACCCCAATCTTTATTCATGACTACACTTGACCAGATCTGCCAACACTGCACATACAGGAAAACATCTGAGCTGTGGTCTCGAGTACAGAGTGACGGCTCCGACGCAGAAATCAACTTGAGTTGACGGAAGAGCACCATGCAAGTAAAAGCTCAGTTCTCGGGGAACCTCGAAGTGATAGTATTTTTTGAAAACCGTTGACAATCTCTTTTGTTGCACCTTATTGTCTGCCTGCACTGCACTTTCTCTGTAACCGTTAACACTTCATTCTGCGTTCTGGTATTGGTTTACTTTGTTCTACCTCAATACACCTTGTAATGAATTGACCTGTATGCAAAACGAGATTTTCACTGTGCCTCTGCACAGAATGGCAGACCCCTCGGGCCCACAATGTTGTGCCGATCTTTTAACCGAAGATCCACCAAGCCCTTCCCTCCCACACAGCCCTCCATTTTTCTGACTCCCATGTTGCTATCTAAGGGTTTCTTAAATGCCCCCAATGTATCTGCCTCTATCATCACCTCTTGGCAGTGCGCTCCACACACCCACCACTCTCTGTGTAAAAACTTACCCCTGACATCCCCTCAACGCTTTCCTCCAATCACCTTCAAATTATACCCCCTTGTATTAGCCATTGGCAACAATAAACCAATTCATATTCTTATCAGAAGTTTTATCTCAGAAAGTCCTTATCACGTGAAGCAATGCAGAAGTTTACTCTCTCCATTTCCCCACTCTGACCTTTCACTTCTTCTCACCTGCCTACTGGTTCCCCCGGGTCCCCCTCCTCCTTCCCTTTCTCCTATTGTCCATTGTCCTGTCAGATTCTTTGTTCTCCAGCCCTTCACCTTTCTCACACACCTGGCTTCACCTATCACCTTCCAGCTGGCCTCTTTGCCCCCCTTCCCCACACAACTTTTTATTCAGGTATCTTCCCCCCCACCCCTGATGAAGGGTCTCGGCGTGAAACATTGACTGTTTACTCCTTTCCATAGATGCTGCCTGACCTGCTGAGTTC
The DNA here is from genome assembly GCF_963921235.1 of Mobula hypostoma. Taxonomy (NCBI): domain Eukaryota; kingdom Metazoa; phylum Chordata; class Chondrichthyes; order Myliobatiformes; family Myliobatidae; genus Mobula; species Mobula hypostoma. The sequence continues at coordinate 91,748,512 of NC_086109.1, forward strand.
CTCCAACATTGTGTGTCTGTTGCTTTGGACTTCCAGCATCTGCAAACTTTTGTGTTTGCATAAATTTATTTTAATTTCAATGACAGCTTTCACCACTCCAGGACACCCAAAGCGTCTGAAGAAAATGGCATACATTTTGAAGTACAGCCAGAGTCATAATGCAGATGAATGCAAGTAACCGATTTGCAGAGAGAGCGGTGTCCACACACACCAATGAGATAATGGCCACATTGTCTACTTTCTGATTCTGAGCCAACTACTGACCAAGACATCAAAGAGTCCCGTTAGATAGCTTACCCACCTGAATGACCAAGTTTAATACCTCAGCCATAATTTAGCACCACTTCATACTCAAAGTGCTAAACGCTCAATATTACGAACTGGGATTTGAACCATCTGTCAGAAGGTGGTACAGGAAATGTAAGGACTTGTACTTCCTCATTTTTTCTTGTGTGATAGGATGCCATTTGGCCCATCAAGTCTATGCTCAGATATTAGAGAATCCTCATTAATCCCGGTACCCCGAGTATTTCCCCAGAATCGATTCCAGTCAGGATGCTCTACTAGAGCAGGGCTCCACAACCGTTTATACACCATGGACCCCCACCATTAACGAAGGGGTCTGTGAACCCCAGGTTGGAAACCCCTGTGTTAGAGCAATTTGTTAAGTCTTTGCTGACGACCTATGTTTTCATGCATATGAGAGTAAACTTGACTTTGACTTGACACTGAGGATAACCTATTCAGTCAAAACATACTGCAGGAAGCCAGGTCATATATACAAGGTAACACACACACATACACAAAATGCTGGAGGAACTCAGCAACTATGGAAAGGATAAACTGACGATGTTTCGGGCTGAGGACCTCCTTCTGGTCAGGAAAGGAAGGGGGAGGAAGACAGAATAATCACACATTCAAGGCAGAGATAGACTGAAGACTGGATGGCAAGGGAATCATGGGATCTGGGTCCAGACAAGGCACAGGATCACTTACAACAATGAAGGACACAGCAGGCTTGAGAGGATGCGTCATTTCCCTGCCTCTAGTTAATATATTCTCAGGACGTTGAAGCTGAACGATATGATGACATTACAGCCACTGCAGGCGTACCAGAGGTGAACCATGGACGAACACCTTGTGAAAAGGTCTTTTGACGATCTGTGATTATTTCCTGATGGAACAGTGCACTCACTGTTAGCCATTCCCTTAAGGTTACAGCTGTTGGTAGACCCAGTGAAAATACAAATCAACTTGTATTTTTTATGAGATATTCCATTCCCTACCCCCATCAAATTTCTTCCACCCCTCCCTGAAAGGGCTGATCAGGTTTCACTAATACCAGCAGCCCCCTGTGGCACCTTGGCTCCCCCAGCACAAAGCACCCATTCTTCAGGTGAGTGTGTCAGTCACAAAGGGCATCGGAACTAGGCTCAATCAGGTCTCAAAGCTCCATAGCCCATAAACAACCACCTCTCCTGGAAGGGGCCGTGGACAGCAACAAACTCTGGACTGAATAGAGAATTTTCTGTCCTCACGTAACTTTCCTGCTGGCTCAGAACTGGCCATTTCTACCAGTCATCATTTTCAATCTGATTATTTTTATTCCATTAAATAGCCTGGCCTGGTTGGCATGCTCAAAAGTTTTGAAGTTTACAGCGGATTCCAGTTAACGGGGCCATTGGTAATTGGAACAACTCTTAAAGAACAAACACTAATCCAGAAAATAGCTGGGATTCCCTTTGTTTATTTGGGACACTATTCCACTTAATTGGGACAGGAGACGGTTGCCAGTTTCTAACCAGCGTCAGCAGTGAGAGCTTGTATGGTCGATAAGCCTGATTTATACTCCTGCGTCAACGTATCACCGTAAGTATTGCATCGCCGCAAAGCCGACGCAGAACCCTATGCGAGAGCCTGTGTTGCTGCAACGCGCACTTCTCCCAAAATGTAACTGCGCGTCGTGGCAACGCAGACTGTAAAGAACTGTGATTGGTCCGCTTCATAGCATCACATTCATCCTACGCTGCAATAGCTTCCCATTGGGCGACTGAAGGGCAGGGAAGGAACTAGGGCTGCAATGCTTTCCATAAAGCTTTACAGACCTCCGAAATTATGGAGGACACATTTCACTTTTACAAAAAAAGACGCTCGCTTCTTGTTTACCCCGAGAAAGACTACAATGACCATGAAGCCTTGCGCGAATTCAAGAGCGATGCAGACACACCAACGCACAAGTATAAATGCTCACAACATGCGTAAGTCACTTGCGTAGGTTAAGGCATCGAGTTAACGCAGAAGTAAAAAACCAGGCTTAAAGACACTACACCGTGCTTCGGGTAAACAGTTCTTAAACACACACAACTGGCGCTATTTATGTTCAAAAAGCAACAATTTTTGTCACTGATAGCTGGCGAGAAATAAGCAGTAAGACAACTGGAATTGTTTTGCTCGCTGCGGTTTCAAGCATTCAGGCTTGGAGATGCCAGAAACAGCCAGGGGTGAAAATGAAACGATTTCAATACTTCCAACAAGTTAGGAGCTATGGAAAATTTGAAGGTATTGACAATCAACTAAATGTTACAATGAAAATGAAATTTGGAAGACGCAACTGTTGACAGCATTGTTTGAATGCAGCCCATTACCTGCACTCTGTGTCAGTGCTGATTTCGTTCATTTACAGTCAAAAGAACACAATGCGTTAGAATTCCTCCATCAATAAGTATTAGGAACTAATACACAGTTTTATATCACAATAGTGGTATTGGTAAATCGTTCAAATTTGTTCTGCATTTCATTTACATACATCACTTGTTACTCAGTTTGTCTTTTTTTAAAAAATACCTTTTTAATAACTTCCATGAAACTTTGGCTAATTGCGACTGCTGCATAATTGGGCCAAAGTGTACTGGTCCTGTTATGTCCCAATTAACCAGAATCCAGCGTACATTACATGGGCAAAACAGCATAATGTGCTTGTAACTGCACCGATTAAGTCACCTGGACTATACTTTGTTCTACCCAGCCTTTCCCCAACTTTTATCTCCTCTTCCGCAACTCTCGTCTCAGTATTACTTATTTATTCTTTAATTCACACAGTCCGTACACTGATTGTTTGCCAGTCTGAGAGCAGTAACCTCTTTATTCCTTTCCATAGATGATGCCTAACCTGCTGAGTTCCTCCAGCATTTTCAGTTCAGTTCAGTTTTCGTTTATTGTTCGTTTACTCATCCTCCAGAATGATATCACAAGAAAACACAGGACAAACCAAGACTAAAACTGACAAAACCACATAATTATAACATACAGTTACAACAGTGCAAAATAATACCATAATTTGCTAAAGAGCAGACCATGGGCACGGTGAAATAAAGTCTCAAAGTCCCGATAGCCTCATCATCTCACACAGACGGTAGAAGGGAGAAACTCTCCCTGCCATGAACCTCCAAGCGCCGCCAACTTGCCGATGCAACACCCTTGGAAGCACCCGACCGCAGCGGACTCTGAGTCCGTCCGAAAACTTCGAGCCTCCGAGCAGCCCCTCCGACACCGAGCACTGAGCGCCATCCTCTGCTGAGCGCTTCGACCCCGCCCCGGCCGCCAAGCAACAAGCAAAGCCGAGGACTCGGGGCCTTCCCCTCCGGAGATTCTGGACCGCACAGTAGCAGCAGCAGCGAAGCAGGCATTTCAGAAGTTTCACCAGATGTTCCTCCATGCTCTCACGTCCGTCGCCATCAAATCAGGATTGTGCACGGCGCCCTATTTGACAAATAACAGACACCACCAACAGAGTGGCCGCAGCGAGCTGCATCGAGCTGCCACATTTTGTGTGAGAGACACAGCTGTTTGTCAGCCTTTATGCATAGATTGTCGTAAATTCTATTGTATTTATTTTCCTGTAAAAAATGGTTCTCAGGGTTGTATATGGTCCGTTTCAGTGCAAAGTGATCAAAATGGTCATACCGTTGCTAAGCTGTAGTGATTAGGGCTGTGCCAACTGGTTCAGGTACCAAATGGCTGAAGGGAAGTAGTAGCGTGGGACTTCAGATTTCCGTACCTCCCTGCTCAATGGGAGCTGCGAAAGTAGCACTTGCTCCCAGCGGATCCTTTGGTCGTGTTGGTTGCTAACGCAATTGACACAGTTCACTGAATGCTTCAATGTGCACATGATAAATAAATAGGAATCTTGAATCAGCTCCAAAACCAATAGCTGATGGGCCTTTTTAATGTCATCAGTTAGACAAGGGAGCACAGCCCTTTCTGAGGGCATATCTGAAGGAACCCAGAACAGGGACTATTATCTTCAAACAAGAGAGGGGAAAACTGGGCAAACGACACTAAAATAGTTGGTAAACTAGTAAACTGGGTCCTAATTTGACATTCTAATGATCTACTTAGTAGCTGAAAACTTAACCCAGCTTTTAACAATGAAAATTATAAGATGCTGGAAATCTTGAGGTACACACACTAAAAATGCTGGAGGAACTCAGCAGGTCAGACAGCCTACCTATAGAGAGGAATAAACAGTCGACATTTCGGGTCTAGATCCTTCATCAGAGCAACAGACTGTTCTGACTTTCTTTCACAGGAACATTAACTTATGAAGAAACAGCTACCCCACAATCTTCTAGAATGAAACCATACGTTGAAAATTATAACCTTTACACCCTTCCAAGACGACCACAGAGCCTAAATTATACAGTCGGCCAAAATGTTCTCATGGCCGAAATCCACAAGAAACCCAAGGAGATAAAGGTCTGCATTTCTCTAAATTACGTTGTCATCTTCACAATTAGGAGATGCTGGGAACTCTGGGGGTTGAACCAAGATGGCCACTATGGCAACAAAAGCCCACGGCTTCCTCCACCCAGTTCTTTTGGAAATGGCAGTTTACAATGGGCTGTTCTGACTTTCTGTCACAAGAACACCAACTTGCAGAGAAACAGATACCCCACAAACAAGCTTCTGGAATGAAACCAAGGTAACTGCTTGTTGGGATTAAAGAAAACTCTGCGACAAAGTCCAGAATGAAGGGGAGAGGTGGGAGACAATGAAAGAGAGGGTGGAGTGAGGGTGTGTAAGAGGAAGAGTGTGTGTAAGAGGGAGAGGGAGGGGGGACAGTGACAGAAAGAGGGAGGAGATAGACATGGGTGGAGAGAGACAGAGAGATAGAGAGAAAGTGAGTTATGGGGTCTAGATTATATTGACTGGTTGTATCACAGCCTGGTATGGAGACACCAATGCACTTGTACAGAAAATCCTACAATAAGTAGTGGATACAGCCCAGTCCATCACGAGCAAAGCCCTCCCCACCATTAAGCACATCGACACTGAGCACTCCTGTAGGAAAGCAGCATCTATCATCAGGAACCCCCATCACCCAGGCCATGCTCTCTTCTCGCTGCTGCCTTCAGGAAGATGAAGGTACGGGAGCCTCAGTACCCACACCACCAGGTTCAGGAACAGTTATTACCCTTCAACCATGAGGCTCTTGAACCCAGAGGGGATACTTCACTTGCCCCAACACTGAACTGTTCCCATAACCTACAGACTACTCTTCATCTCATGTTCTCGATTCTTAGAGCCTATCTATCTATCTATCTATCTATCTATTTATTTATTTATTTATTATTCTATATTTTTCTTTCTTTTTGTATTTGCAGTTTGTTTCTTTTTCGCATGCTGGTTTTTGTTCATCCCGTTGGGTGTGGTCTTGAGAGACAGAGGGGGAGAGGGGAGAGGGAGAGGGGGAGAGGGAGAGGGAGAGGGGAGGGGGGAGAGGGGAGGGGGGAGAGGGGAGGGGGGAGAGGGGAGGGGGAGAGAAGAATGCTCTCCATATTTTAAACAGGATGACATGGCTTTCTCCAGAAGGTCAAGTGTCACGACCCTGACAGAGTGGGCCTCTGACTGAAAGGAAACAGCCACTAACAGAGACCCAGAGCAGTTTATACAAAGCACGCTGAACTCCAGGCTTACCACAGCACAATAAATACAACTCCCAAAGAGTTCATTAAGACCGCGGTAAGCCATTTTTCTGCTGTCTGGATTGGGCTGTCGAATCAAAGTGAGCACAAAGAAAGGGGAACCCTATTAACACCGGCTCTGTCAAGCCCACTTACAAGAGGAATGGGTAGTAACAAGTCTTAGAGGTTTACCGCTTTACCCTGCACATTGGCCAGAACACAGACCCATACAGTTAGTATTATTCCTGGAAAACAAATGTTCCTGGACTCCATAAGATATAGGAGCAGAAGTAGGCCATTCGGCCCATTGAGCCTGCTTCGCCATTCAATCATAGGCTGATCCTAGTGCGCATGTGCCGGTCGTGCATGCAGCCTGGTACAGCCGTTCCCATCTATTCTTACTTTCTTCTTACTTTTTAATTTACGTTATTTTTTGTACTTTTTTTTCTCACGGTAACATGTCGAAGCTGCACCCTCTCTAACATGCTGGTAGAGAGAGTTTTATTTGGGTTTTTTTTAGTGCTGGAAATGGTTACATCCCGACACGTGGGACAGAAGCAAGGTCGCATTGTGTATTCCAGGGACCAGCTGACGCCGGCCGGTTTAGCGAGCAGAGCGGCGGACACCCCTGCTGAAATCCGGAGGAAAACACACAGAGGGGGAATCACAAAGTCGAGGAAAGAGGACCGGGTTGAGACAACAGAGACTTTTGGAGAAGAGGAGTTCGGTGGCTAATACAGTTCTGGCTGACCGGAAGTGCACTGAGAGCGGTAAGTGTGAAGGAGTTGGGTGCTTACTGATCTGGTTAACAACAGATGGTGCAATCCAGGGCATATTACGATCGAGGAACGTGTCTGCAGACTGAATATTGAACTTTTTACTGTTGGACTTTGGCCACATTCCACCGTGATACAACACTTGGCGGCACGGGAGGTCGTTCCTGCCTGTGGCCATCGAATGTGCAGCTCCTCCCGTGGAGGGTCAGACACCCTGAGCCAATAGACTGGTCCTGGACTTATTTTCCATCTGGCATAGTTTGCATTTTGTTGCTTGATTGTTTGTGGTTTTTGTATTGCTATATTTACGCTCTATTCTTAGTTGGTGCAGCTGTAACGAAACCAAATTTCCCTCGGGATTAATAAAGTATATCTATCTATCCAATTCTTCCAGTCATCCCCACTCCCCTGCTTTCACCCCCTACCCTTTGATGCCCTGGCTCATCAGGGACCTATCTATCTCTGCCTTAAATACACCCAATGACTTGGCCTCCACAGCCGCTCGTGGCATCAAATTCCATAGATTTACCATCTCCTGACTAAAGTACCCTAAGCAACAGGATTCATGTCATTGATCAGGTGGCCCCAATTCTGATGTCTACAAGTTCTTTCTTACAGAGCAGAGCTAGGCCACTGGACTAGGTAGCTTCAACTAATCCCATCACCAACACCTGTGATCTATTTTTTCATCATAAATCAGGGGATTGAGTTCAGGAGTTGGGATGTTATGCTGAAGTTGTATGAAACAGTCAGACAAAGTTTGGAGAATCGTGAGCAGTTCTGTTGAGCTACCTAAAGCTTGAAAGAGTGCGGAGAAAATTTACCAGGAGACTGCTGAGATCTGAGTTACAGGGAAAGAGTGAACAGGTTCGGATTTTATTCCCTGGAACATAAGGAGAATGAGAAAAATAAAAATAGGGGCTTAAAACTTGAAGGCACCAGTCTAAACGGAGAACAAGGTGTGTGCATAGTCTGTAGAATGGACAGGCTGAAGAAGCGGTTAATCTTCTCCCCGTGACCACGCGAGTGCCACCCCATTCCAAAGACGTACATGTTGGGTTAGTAAGCTGTGGCCACGCTTTGTTGGCGACACTTGCGGGCTGCCCCCGGCACATATTTGGGCTGTGTTGGTCGTTGATACATTTCACTGTATCGATGTGCGTGTGACAAGTAAACTCACCTTTAATCTTTGACGTACATGAAAACAACTCTTCCTGAAGGAATGGTACCGGGGAAGAAACCCGTTCTTAGTGCACACTCTTCCCTGACCCAATGGAAACAAGAGCAGTCCCTTAACACCAAGCAAAGGGGATTACCAAACAGCCTGCTGACAGTCTCGATCTTGGCCAACATGATCACTGAACATGTGGAGGAAGTCCAAGCGCTGGCAGCTGTAGGCTGCCGAGCCAGGGATACCCCCACTGCACAAGCTGTGACAGGAGGGATTTAAAACAGTGAGTAAACTCTGGCAACCTAATTTCTTATCAATGCCTCTCTATCCCTGGAGCTCGGGGTCACTGGATTGCTCGCAGTGGCCACAGCCCATTTGGTACTCAGAGTCCCACAAATTTCTACATCATTTTTTTCCTCCAGCCCGCATATCAATAAAACAATCCATTTTAATGGTTCACTAATTCGCCAGTCTATATTCCATGGCTGGCTCTGGAAGATGGTGTATTGGGTTCAGTTCTGGTCACATTATAGGAAGGATGTGGCAACTTTACAGAGAGGGAGCAGAGGAGATTTCTGAGAATGACTGTAAGATATGGGAGAATTAGGCCATTTGGCCCATCGAGCCTGCTCCATCACCCCATCAGGGCTGATCCAATTTTCCCCTCAGCCCCAATCTCCTACTTTCTCCCTGTATCCCCTCACGCCCTGGCCAATGAAGAATCTATCAACCTCTGCCTTAAATATACAGTACCTACAGAAAGTATTCACCAGAATGCCGCCTGGATTACAGAACACGTCTTACGAAGATAGGTTGGGTGAGCGAGGGCTTTTCTGTTTGGGGCAAAGGAGGATGAGAGGTGACTTGGTGGAGGTGTACAAGCTATGAATCCAAGACAGCTCGTATCTTTTTCCCCAGCGTGATAACGACTAACATCAGAGATTTTTTTTTAATTAGCGATACAGCCCAGTAACGGACTCTTCCAGCCCAACGAGCCTGAGCCACCCAATTAACCCACCAACCAGCACATCTTTGGAATGTGGGAGGAAATCGGAGCACCCAGAGGAAACATAACTGGTCACAGGGAGAATGTACAAACTCCTTACAGACGGTGGCGGGAATTGAACCCCGATCACTGGTGCTGGGAAGCATTTTTGCTAAGCTCTCTGCCCTTTTTACACACATCGAGCGGTGGGTGCGTGGAACACCCTGCCAGGGGTGGTGGCAGAGGCAGATACATTAGGGACATACAAGAGACTCTCAGACAGGCACATGGTTGATAGAAAAATGGAGGGTTATAGGCTATGGGTTAGATTGATCTTAGAATAGGTTAAAAGTCTTGGCCAAAGAGACCATACTGGGCTATACTGTTCTATGTTCTCAAACATGAAGAGAAGGGCACTGTTGACAGATGAAACTATCATGGAGGAAAAGGGTGGCGTCCCAGCAGGCTTCTCATGGCATGATGAACATAGCTCCTTGGCCACAGCTCACCTCTCACTCATGTCCCTACACTACACAGCATGGGGTTGCACAGTGGTGCAGCGGTTAGTGTAATGCTATCACAGCACCAGACACCCAGGTTCAGTTCTGTCGCTCTTTGTAAGGAGTTTGTACGTTCTCTCCGTGACCGCGCGAGTTTCCTCCGGGTGCTCCAGTTTCCTCCGACATCCCGAAGACGTACAGGCCATCGGGGTGTAACTGAGCTGCAGAAGTTTGCTGGGCCAGGAGAGCCTGTTGCCGTGCTGTATCTCTAAATAAAGTTGCACAGTACTGTATTTGTCAACGTGGAGTGGAGGGCGAGTTTGTAAATCAAAGGATGTTGAGAATGATGAGGGTGGAACACCACGAGAGGGGTGTGGGAAAGGTGGCAGAGGAGTGTCAGGGTCTAGGCTGATGTGGGTGCAGACACACACAGCCCTGAGACACCAGGCAAGGAAAATCATTCGATTCCAAACAATTGGCTTATTGAAAATTATAGAATGTTTCTATGGTGCTTCCCATTCCGTCCCCTCTCTCTTCCCCTCTTCCCAACCTTGATTCCCCTCTCCCTGCCCCCTTCCCACTCTCAGTCCACGGTGGAGACTCGTATCAGAATCAGGTCTATCATCACCCACATAGGGCATGAAATTTGTTTTTTTTTGCAGCAACAGTACAGTGCAAAACCTAAGATTACTACAGTCCTGTGCAAAAGACTTAGGCACCCTAGCTATATACATGTGCCTGAGACTTTTTACACTAATACAGGAAATTCAATCAACTAGAAGGAACTCAGATCGAGTGCCTTCTGTGAACAATAGTCCTCCACCCCAATGTAAGGTTGGCAGGTGACAACTGGGTCCTCGGGCAATCGCAAATCATTTCCAGCTTCAGCCAAGCAGGTGTAAAGTGTCACCAGTAAAGGGTAAGGGTTACTTCTACATTGGAGAAACATTTCCAGAATAGGAGTTTGGAATTTTTTCCTGCATTATTTTACTGGAAAGACCAACTCCCACTGCTGGTGATGCTCACTCTAGGAGCAGCATGATTACATAGAGACTAGCACAATGCTATTACAGCGCTAGTGACGCAGGTTCAATTCCCGTTGCTGTCTGTATGGAGTTTGTACGTTTGCCCCAAAACTGCGTGGGTTTCTTCTGGGTGTTCCAGTTTCCTCCCACATTCCAAAGACGCACGGGTTAGTAAGTTAATAGGACACACGTGTGATATCGGACGCCACGGGCTCGTTGGGCCGGGAGGGCCTGTTATCATGATGTCTCTCTAAATAAACAAAGACTTTTATCAATTTGGTTTCTGGACCAGTACATGTGTGTGGGGATTAGACTCACACTTGCACCCAGAAGCAGAGACAGCAGGCTTGCTGCAGCCTCGGAGGACGGGGTATGGACAGCACCCTTCAGCTGCCTGTCCGTCTTTCATAGAGCACGGAATTCTACGCACCTCCAGTTGTAGCTGAAATGGAGCCAGACATTGCACTGTTCAACTGAAACCACTTCATGGCTTTAGCTGTGGGAGCTCAGCAGAGCCAGCCCACAACTAAAAGCGGGCCAGTTAATCAGTATGAAGTTCCTCGCCTGCCTAGGCTCCAGAATTTCAGAAATCTGGACAGCGGCCCATTTTCCACTCAGTTAACCCCTCCTGTACAGGTCTTCCCTGAGGGAACACAAATCCATTCGGGAGCTTCTGCCCTCTGAGTTGTACACCATGCAGAAAGAATGTTCTACCCACCTAGTCCATGGTAGCGTTTATGCCCTCTCACCTTGCGACCTCCTGTACTCCATCCTTTTTAATACACGTAAGCTATTCAACCAAATCATTCTACAGTCACAGAGTACTACAGCACAGAAACAGGACCTTCAGCCCATCTAGTCCATGCTGAATTATTATTCTGCCTCGTCCCATCGACCAGCATATTGACCATAGCCCTCCCTCCATACCCCTCCCATCCACGCACTTATCCAAATTTCCCTTTAAATACTGAAATCGAACCAACATCCACCACTCACAAGTGTGTCCCACACTCACACCACCAAGTGAAAAAGCTCTCTCTCATGTACTCTTAAATATTTCACCTTTCACCCTTAACCTACGACCTAGTCTCACGCAACCTCAGTGGGGAAAAAAAAATCTCCTATCTACACCACTCAGTTCTGGAAATCTCAATCAACTCAGTGTGGACAACTTCACTAACCCCAACAGTGAACTAATTCCACAACCTATTGACCCACTTTCAAGGACTCATGTTATCAGCATTTATTTGTTTATAGGGTTTTTTTTGTGTATTTGCACAATTTGTCACCTTTTGCATATTGGTTTTTGTCAGTCTTTGTTCATGCACACTTTTTCATCAATTCTATTGTTTTTTTTGTTCTACTGTGAATGCCGGCGAAAAAGGAATCTCCGGGTAGTATATAGTGACACATATATGCATTTGATAATAAACTTACTTTGACTTTGATTCATTATCCTATGCTCCAGGGAATAAAGTTCAAACCTACTCAACCTATCGACTTGGCAGAAACCCACCTAGGTAACTATGACCTGTCACCAAGGTAACCATGATGCTTCATCATAGAGCAAAGGTGGCTATTTTGGCCTTTGGAGGAACTATGCAAATAATCCCACTTTCTTGCTTGTCCCATACAGCCCAACAAGTACTTCCTTTTTAACTTGTTATCCCATACCCTCCGAGAGTTTATTATTGAACCCGCCTCCACTGTCCTCTCAGCATTCCAAATCCCAACTCCTCACCGCACAAAAACAATGTTTCTCCTCACTCCTTAACTGCTAAAGTGGACCTGGATCTCCTCCAACTGAACCTTATTGAATTTTTTTTTCTTGAACGCAGCAAAGCAGTTGGTTCCAAGTAGTTTTTTGTTTAAGATTGTTTAATGTTTAATGTCATTTCCTGTACACAAGTGTAAAGAGAAAGAAATAATTGTTTCTCCGGATCTGATGCTGCACAAAACCCCCCCCACAAAAGATAAAGAACACAATGATACTAAAGAAAAACACACACAATAAACACAAAATACATAAGATAACTTATATACACAGATTGACTGTGTGTCTATGAAGTGACGGCAGGCTGTACGTTAAGGTGACTGATGGGAAGTAATAAAGTAGTGGTGGAGTTGGTGGGTGGAGGCACTGATCGGCTTTACCGTTCGGGGAACGTAACCATTTTTGAGTCTAGTGGTCTTGGCGCAGATGCTACATAGCCTCCTCCTCGATGGGAGTGGGACATTTTGCTCTGCTGCAAAATGCGGCAAGTAAAAATCAAATCCTCAGACCTCAGATATAAAGCACTGTAGGACTTTGTGAATGAAACACACGAGAGTCGTTTTACATACTGCCCTTTATTCCCATCATAACCAAACCAAGAGCAGCCGCCTCACATTGACGTCCTCTCTTAAAGCGAACACAACTCAACGACAATGTTGGTGAATTAGCTAGAACAGTTTCCATTATGAACAATATGTGTTATCTGTCACCCGTTACATTACTCTACAATACAAAATGTTGAAGGAAGTCATCAGATCAGGCAGCATCTATGGAGGGGAATAAACAGTCGACGCTTCAGGCCAAGGCCCTTTGTCTAATGTTTGGCTGACATACCAGGGCTGTACCGCAAGAATGCCGCGTTGTGAGCAGTGCAGATCCCATGCAACTGCCTCATTGGTTCGGGCCAATCTCTGTGGCACAGAAGTTAGTGATGCTCCCTCACAGCTTCCTGGACCATGACTTTGGGTGCTGTTTAAGAGGAGTATGCATGCACCCCCATGTCATGTAGGTTTTCCCAGATGCTCTGGGATCCTTCCACACACCGAAGGTAGGTTAGCCGGCTACTGTAATTTACCCCAAGTGCAGGTGAAAGACAGGTTAGCTTTACTTGTCACATCAAAACATACAGTGAAATGCATCCTTTGCGCCAACGACCAACACAGTTTGAGCAGTCCGCAAGGGTCGCCATGCTTCTGGCTCCAACACAGCATACCCACAACTTGGCAGGTGGTGGGGGCACTACTGTAGTGTAGCAGTTAGCGCAACACTATTAAGCTCGGGGGTGCCGGAGTTCAGAGTTCAATTCTGGCGTCCTCCCCGTGCGTGTGTGGGCTTCCTCCGGGTGCTCCGGTTTCCTTCCACGGTCCGAAGATGTACCAGTCAGTAGGTTAATTGGTCATTGTTAACTGTCCTATGATTGGGCTAGGGTTAAATAGGTGGGTTGCTCGGCAGTGTGACACGTTGTACTTGAATGCCTGTTGCGCACTGTATCTCTAGTAAAGTAAAACTTGTTAACCCTAACCAGTACGTCTTTGAAATGTGGGAGGAAACCTGAGCACCCGCAGGAAACCCATGCAGTGACCGCGGTGGGAATCAAAGCCCCATCACTGGTCGCTGGCGCTAACCACTACACTGCCGTGCTGCCCTGTCCATTCTATTACAGGGCAAGTAAAAGAGAGAAATAATGGACGAGAGTGGGGAACGGGACTAACTGGAATGCTCTGAGAATTAGAATGAATTTAATTGAGTGAGTGACTTTTTTTTTAAATATTAAAGAGATGACTAAGATCCCAAAGATCTATTGAAAGGAAATTCTTCTGTCATCCTAGCTAATATTCAGCCCTTGGCTAAAGCCCACTGAAAAGGAAATCAAGTAGACATTCCTCTTACAAACAAGAGAAAATCTGCAGATGCTGGAAATCCAAAGCAACACGTACACACAAAATGCTGGAGGAGCTCAGCAGGCCAGGCAGCATCTATGGGAAAAGAGTACAGTTGACGTTTCCGGCCGAGACCCTTCATCAGGACTGGTCAAAAGATATCAGGACAAAGATATTCCCCTTTGTAGGATCCTTCTCTCAGATAAAGTATCTGCCATTTCGACCAGTAAAACTGTGACCCATCACCTAGCAGCGCATACCTGAGAGCACTGTATAAACACGTTTTGTTTGCTTTACATTATTCAACTGACCAGGTGCCAAATACACTGACCTTAATATCTCTCAGCAAACAAAACAAAAACACCTCATTGGGGTTAACTGTGCTAATCTTCCACCAGGACCAACAGTCACGGATCTCCTGTGAACCCAGTTTGATAAGGAGCACGCATTTAGACAAACAGTCAATCATAAACACAAATGCTGGAAACCTTGAACAACACACACACACACACAGAATCATGGCCTCCTCTACTGCCACGATGAGGCAAAACTCAGGCTGGAGGATCAATTCCTCATAATCCATCTGGGTAGCCTCCAACCTGATGGCATGAACATCGCTTTCTTCCAATTCCCAGTAATTTTGCACTCCCCCCCCCCCCCTCTTTTTCCATTCACCATTCCGGTTCTTCTCTTTTCCTCACCTGCCTATCACCTTCCTCCGGTTCCCGTCCTCCCTTTCTCCCATGGTCCATTGTCCTCTCCTATCAGATTCTTTCTCCTTCAGTCCATTACCTCTTCCGCCTATCAACACCCAGCTTCTTACTTCATCACTCACTAATCCACCACTCAGCCACCTTTCCCCTCATCTGGACTCACCTACCAGCTTCTACTCTTCCCTTCCACCACCCCCCCCCCGAAACAAAACCTTCTTATTCTGGTTTCTCCCCCTTTCCTTTCCAGTCCTGGAGAACTGTCTTGGCCCAAAACATTGACTGTTTATTAATTTCCATGGACGCTGTCTGACCTGATGAGTTCCTCCAGCGTTTTGTGTGTGTTGCCTTGGATTTACAGCATCTGCAGACTTTTTCACTGTTTATATGAATTCCTATTCTAGGAGTGTTTGTCCAAGCTTCTACTCCTTATCATATGTTTATTGACCTGAGACTTTAACCCAGTCTTCCTGTCTCCGCAGAATGGTAACATAGTGGGCAGCATGGTCATGCTGCAATTAGTGCAATGTGTTATAGCACCTGCAGCAAGATCAAGATCAGGGTTCAATTCCAGGCACTGTCTGTGAGGAGTTCGCATGTTCTCTCTGCAACCACTTGGGTTTCCTCCAGGTGCTCTGAGCTCACACCGCCCCCACATTCCAAACGACATACGGATCAGAGTTAGCAAGTTGCCCGTACGCTGTGTTGGTGCCAGAAGCATGGCAACACTTGTGGGCTGCCCCCATGTCATCCATGGGCTGTGTTGATTGTTGACACAAAAGGCACATTTCATTGTACGTTCCCATGTCCATTTGTTATGTGCTGTGTCGTATGACGTGGGCAATCATGGTCTTCCCATGACCATGACTGTTTCACTGTTCTTGGCAAATTTTTCCACAGAAGTGGTTTGCCATTGTCATCTTCAGGGCAGTGCCTTTACAAGACGGTGACCCCCCAGCCGTTATCAATACTCTTCAGAGATTGCCTGGCATCAGTGTTTGCATAACTAGGACGTGATATGCACCAGCTGCTCATATGACCATCGACCAGCTACTCCCACGTCTTCACATGATCCTGATCAGCGGGCTAAGCAGGTGCTACACCTTGCCCAAGGGTGACCTGCAGGATAGCGAAGGGAAGGTGCACCTTACACCTCCTTTTGTAGAGGCACAGCTCTACCTTGCCATCCAAAGTTTCCATGTACATGCAACAAATAATGTGAATCTTTAAAGATACTGCCTAAACTGCTGAACATTATCTGCATTTTGTGCTTTAAATGCAACCCACAGACCTGTGCTGATGACTAAACTGGGTGCCAATACGGGTATGCGGTTTGGCCCATTTCACTCTGGGGGTGCTGGGGAGACGGCAGAGGAGAGAAACAAATGGAAAGGGAAAAACTAGCGAGGAAAGCAAAGGGAAATGAAGCAGAGATCAAGGTAGAGGAATGCAAAAGAACGGCAATGGTCATGAATATTTTGGCCTCTGTCATTTTTCAGAACATATTCCAACAGGTGTTAATCAGCAAACCTATCACAATATTTTCAATAAAGCTGCAAAAACTCATTAAAATAAAACAATCCAACAGAGGTGTCTAGAGGACGAGTTTTAAATCTCCCTCTCCAAGTTTAAAACTTGTATTTTCAGATACAGCATGGTGATAGGCCCTTCACTGAGCCAGTACCGCCCAATTACACTATTGTGTTAAGTTTCTTGTGCATGAGAGAATTGGGGGTTTGGGGTTTGAAGTTTGATGTTCTTATCGCCATTTGTGCAATTTTTTCCCACGTGGGGTGTTGATGATCATGTTGCTGTTTGCACAATTTCTTTTCCTTTGGGGTTAGTTGATGATTATGTTGCCATTTGCGAGATTTGTTTTTTTTTCTGTGCAGGGGTTGGTTGAGGTTTTTGTTTGAACGACTGCCACGGTTTTCTTTGTTTCGTGGTTATCTGGAGAAGACAAACCTCAGATCTGACTACTGCATACGTACTCTGATAATAAATGAACCTTTGAATCAATTAACTTACTAACAAGTTTGTCTTTGGAATGAGAGAGGAAACCGGAGCAGCCGGAGGAAATCAGTGTGGTCATGGGGAGAACGTACAAACTCCTTACGTACAGACAGCAGTGGGAATTGATCCCAGGTCACTGGTGCCGTAATGGCATTGCGCAAACCGCTACGCTACTACCTTGCCGCCCGCAGTAAAGGGCTCCTGACCTTCAAGGAGAACAGTCAGCGAGGTACAATGATAATATCAGAAGCAATCCGATTCAGCTGAAAGACTGGGCTGAGAGAGGAACAAGGGAGAACAGGGGAATCCAAACCGAACACGAATTTCAAGACAAAGTACAGGATGAATGGCAGGATAGTTAGCAGCGGGGAGGAACAGAGGGATCTTGGTGTCTAGGTCCAAGGTCACAAGTTAAGAGGGTGGTTAAAGGGGGCATTTGGTGTGTTGGCCTTCATTAGTGGACTAAGTTCAAGGCTGCGAGATAACGGTTCAGCTCTGTAAGACCCTGGTTAGACTACACTTGGAGTATTGTGTTCAGTTCCAGTCGCCTCATTACAGGAAGGATGTGGGAGCTTTAGAGAGGGTGCAGAGCAGACGAACCACGACCTGGATTAGACAGCATGTCTTCTGAGGAAAGGTTGAGGCACTAGGACTTTTCTCTTTACAATGAAGGAGGTCAAGTTGCCACTTGATAAGAGGTATATAAGATGATAAGGCGCATAGATCGTGCAGACACCCAGAGACACTTCCCCGGGCCAGAATTAAGCAGAGAGTGGTGGGTGTGAAGAATGCATTGCCAGCGGTGGTAGAAGCAGATACTTTAGGGATATTTAAGAGACTCTTAGACACATGGATGATAGAAAAATGGAGAGCTATGTAGGAGGAAAGGGTTACATTGATCTTAAGAGTAGGCTAAAAGATCAGGACAAGATAGTGGGCCATAGGGCCTGTACTCTGCTGTAGTGATCTACGTTCAGTATCAGCGCCACATTAATGTCCAAAGCAAAGTCAGAACCACAAAGTAAAAGTCCATTTTTAAAATAAATCTTTGTGTAATTAGGTTCAACATTTCCAAGCTTCAACTCTCGCACAAAAAAGGTTTCTGTTTCCCAGTTTCTTTAATCACAAGTAACCTTTACGATAGTAATTGGATCAAGGGATTCCATCCTCAGCCACTCTTGTTGTGTGCATTTTCCATTCTGGCTCTGTTCCAGAGTCAAGGACAGATCTATCAGAGGGACCGGAAAAGGCCCAGTAACGTCATGAAGAATCCCACACACCCTGCTCAGAGCTGTTTGTCCCAATCCCATCAGGGAGGAGGCTAGGCCAGAACCACCAGACTCAAAAACAGTTCCTTTCCCCAAGCAGTAAGGCTGATCAACACCTCCACCCACTAACTCCGCCACAACTGTAGTGTTTCCCGTCAGTACAGCCTAATATCACTTTACAGAAATACAATCAATGTACACAAGCTGTCTTATGTATTTACATTTATTGTGTGGTCTTTTAAATATCATTGTGTTCTTTATCTTTTGTGGGCGTGTTGGTGCTGCATCGTATCCACAGTAACAATTATTCTGTTCTCCTTACACTTGTGCACAGGAAATGACAGCAAACAATCTTGGAAGTCAAAGCCCAATGGCCAAAGCCTGGAGACTGCAGACCCAGAGTGTTGAATTTTATTACGTAGGTACAGGAGGTACCTAATAAATTGGCCACTAAGTGTACATGTCTTCCAAGAGGACCACAACCGTGTCAAGGTTTGGAGGCTTGCGTGCCTCAATATCCTGGGGAGCTTTGTTGGCTGGAGTCAGGGCCTTGTGCTTTGGCTCTTGGTAGGGTCACCCATGCCAAACAGGTCAAAGGGCAGAGGCCAGACTAAGAGGGGTCCACCGGTCCTCCAGGTTCAGAGGTTCAGCTCAGGGCTAACAACCATAACTGGTCAAACAAAATTGTTACGAAAACAGCAATGAAGAATCCTTCTACATCCGAGTTTGATGGCATTCCTGTGTCTCCACCTCAGTCTTGCATGACTGACAGTAGTGAAAACCCAGAGGAAGCTACCGGCACAATGATGCAAGTCCTGAGCACCGTCAGAGATGGCCAAGGACAGAGAGAGGTGGAAGACCTTCACTGCTGCCCTGAACACCAGCAGGTGTAACGGGCAGTAAGTGTACATGTGACGGAACATTTAACCCGAGGAAATTTCAGCACAGCCAAACTATCTGACAGCTAGGAGAGGTACAATTCTCTCCTTCAGCCTGGGAAGGAGCACAACCAGCAGTAAAGGGAACGCAGTCACAAAGTCAATTTATTATCAAAGTACATATACGTCAACATATACTATCCCAAGATTCATTTTCTTACAGGCATTTACAGGAAAATAAAGAAATACAATAGAATCTATGAAGACTGACAAACAACCAATGAGCAAAAGAAGAGAAATTGTGCAAACTTGTCTCAACACCAGATCAAACAACTCAATGACTCTGGGCCTGTACTCACTGAAGTTTAGAAAAATGGGGGGTGGGGGTATGGACTCACTGAAACCTATCGAATGTTGAACAGCCTAGACAGAGAGAATGTGGAGAGGATGTTTCCTATAGTGTGGGGGACTAGGATTAGACTCAGAATAGAAGGACATTCCTTTAGAACAGAGATGAGGAGGAATTTCTTTAGCCAAAGGATGGTGAATCTGTGGAATTCATTGCCACAAATGGCTGTGGAGCCCAAGTCATTGGATATATTTAAAGTGGAGGTTAATAGGTTCTTGATTAGTAAGGGCGTCAAAGGTTACAGGGAGAAGGCAGGAGAATGGAGTTAAGAGGGAAAATAAATCAGCCATGATGGAATGGTAGAGCAGAATTGATGGGCTGAACAGCCCAATTCTGCTCCTGTGTTTTAAGGGTCTTAATACCCATTTCTCAGTGGGTTCTCCCTT
The DNA here is from genome assembly GCF_963921235.1 of Mobula hypostoma. Classification (NCBI taxonomy): domain Eukaryota; kingdom Metazoa; phylum Chordata; class Chondrichthyes; order Myliobatiformes; family Myliobatidae; genus Mobula; species Mobula hypostoma. The sequence continues at coordinate 91,768,250 of NC_086109.1, forward strand.
CTGGCAGAATATATAGGCATCTGTTAGTCTCATGAGACCATAGATTTGCGCCTTGGAAGGTTTCCAGGGCGCAGGCCTGGGCAAGGTTGTATGGAAGACCAGCAGTTGCCCATGCTGCAAGTCTCCCCTCTCCACGCCACCGATGTTGTCCAAGGGAAGGGCATTAGGACCCATACAGATTTGCACTGGTGTCGTTGCAGAGCACTGTGTGGTTAAGTGCCTTGCTCAAGGACACACACCGTCTCAGCCAAGGCTCAAACTAGCAACCTTCAGATTACTAGACGAACGCCTTAACCACTTGGCCACGCGCCAACAATTCTGGCCGAAATGGAGGGTTAAATCATGCAGATCACACTTTCAATCTCAGCACCTTGCCAATTCTAATGGCTTCAGCTGAACTGGGAACAGTTTAAAATCAGCCTTGATGGAATTGCGTAGCAGACTTGATGGGCTGAGTGGCCTAATTCTGCCCCTAATGCAGTTGAATAAAGTTACTGATTGACGAGCTGACTGCGTGCAGGCTGTCAGTGGGGCTGCAACGACGTCAGGAAGAATGACCGCACACAAAGGCCAAAAGTAACATGTCCAAGGCTGAAACATGAACTACAGTAACTTGGAGCTACCACACGCCTGGAACAATACCGTAATGAGAAAGGAAACATGTTTGAGACCCATACTTCCCCCAAGTAAACAATTCACAACCAATTCAGAGAGTGCAAGGCACCAGAGTGGAAGTACTCGAGCCTTTATTTTTTCCACATTCATTACCATAATCAATCGAGCTTGCCTGGGAGACTCTGAAAAATCTATCAGTAAGCAGCGTTTTAAAACATAGCTACAGCTGGAAGCTGAACAGAACCCTGAGCAGACTGCCCCACGACTGGCGCTGTAGAAGGCATCAAAGGTCGATAAACCAACCCCCAGGCTTCCTCTCACGAACATGGCTCCACCAAACTACTTGTAGGTAAGGGAGAGGTTTGGGGGGGGGGGGGCGGGGATGAAAGAAAAGGTAAGACTCGTATTGTAAGGAGCCAGCTGTTACCAATTTCTTCTTTGTTGGGCCTGCTTCACTTAAAATGGCCCTGGCATTCGGCAAGTAACACGGCAGGCTCCCAGGCCTCTGCAGGGTTCAAAGAATGCAAAGAAGCGCGAGGGGTGGGGGTAGGCCATTTTCCACGTAAGATGCATACAAGTAAACTAAGCCACCGCGAGAAAGTTAATAAGAGGATAGCAGGCCGCTACGCCTAGCAGCAACCCCACTTGTTTATTGACACAAACGGACACAGCTGGGCTGAGGCTACGCTCTGTTCTCACTGCTGCCATCACGTAGGAGATACAGGAGCCTTAGGTCCCACACCACCAGGCCCAGGAACAGTTATTACCCCTCAACCATCAGGTCCCACATCACCAGGTTCAGGAACAGTTATTACCCCTCAACCATCAGGTCCCGCACCACCAGGTTCAGGAACAGTTATTACCCCTCAACCATCAGGTCCCACACCACCAGGTTCAGGAATAGTTATTACCCTTCAACCATCAGGTCCCACACCACCAGGTTCAGGAACAGTTATTACCCCTCGACCATCAGGTCCCACACCACCAGGTTCAGGAACAGTTATTACCCCTCGACCATCAGGTCCCACACCACCAGGTTCAGGAACAGTTATTACCCCTCAACCATCAGGTCCCACATCACCAGGTTCAGGAACAGTTATTACCCCTCAACCATCAGGTCCCACACCACCAGGTTCAGGAACAGTTATTACCCCTCAACCATCAGGTCCCACACCACCAGGTTCAGGAACAGTTATTACCCCTCAACCATCAGGTCCCACACCACCAGGTTCAGGAACAGTTATTACCCCTCAACCATCAGGTCCCACACCACCAGGTTCAGGAACAGTTATTACCCCTCAACCATCAGGTCCCACACCACCAGGTTCAGGAACAGTTATTACCCCTCAACCATCAGGTCCCACACCACCAGGTTCAGGAACAGTTATTACCCCTCAACCATCAGGTCCCACACCACCAGGGTCAGGAACAGTTATTACCCCTCAACCATCAGGTCCCACACCACCAGGTTCAGGAACAGTTATTACCCCACAACCATCAGGTCCCACACCACCAGGTTCAGGAACAGTTATTACCCCTCAACCATCAGGTCCCACATCACCAGGTTCAGGAACAGTTATTACCCCACAACCATCAGTTCCCACACCACCAGGTTCAGGAATAGTTATTACCCTACAACCATCAGACTCCTAAACCAGTGAGGATAACTTCACTCACCTCAACTCTGAACTGATTCCACAACCAACAGATTCACTTTCAAGGACTCTACAACTGTTGTTCCCAATATTATTATTTTTTTTTGGAACTTGCATAGTTTGTCATCTTTTGCACATTAGTTGTTTGTCGGTATTTGCGTGTAGTTTTTCATTGATTTGGTTGTATTTCTTTGTTCTACTGTGAATGCCTGCAAGGCCATGAATCTCAGGGTAGAATATAGTGATGCGTGCACGTACTTCAAACTTTTGATTAGACTTTTTAATGCTCTTGAGTGAAGGGGGAGTTACAATTCGTGATTGTTCTGTGACCCCATTACTGGCAGCCTGTATTTCGGTTGATCTGTATCCGTTTTCCAAACGCCCCCCCAGTAAAAGCTGAACCACTATAGCATCACTTAAGTGATTATGACACAAAAGGCCATTCAGCCCATCATAAGAATGTACACAAGAGATTCTGCAGAAACTGGTATTATAGAGCAACACATACAAAGTGCTGGAGGAACTTAGCAGGTCAGGCAGCACCTACAGAGAGGAATAAACAGATGACATTTCAGGCCAAGACTCTTCATCAGGACTGGAAAGGGGTAGATGCCAGAATAGGTTGGGGGGCAGGGGGGGAAAGAGGAAAGAGAGAACAAGCTGGCAGGTGTTAGGTGAAACCAGGAGAGAGGGGTGAGGGAGAGGCTGATGTGAGAAGCTGGGAGGTGAAAGGTAGACGAGGTAAAGGGTTGAAGAAGGAGGAATCCAATAGGAGAGGAGGAAGGACCATGGGAGAAAGGGGAGGAGGACGGGAACCAAAGGGAGGTGGCAGGCAGGTGAGGAGAAGAGAAGGGGTGAGAGGACAAACAGCATGGATAATGGAAAAGAGAGCGGCGAGGGTGGAGAAATTACCGGAAGGAGACATCGATGTTCATGCCATCAGGTTGGTGGTTATAGAGATGGAATGTGAGATGTTGCTCCTCCAACCTGAGTGGCCCTGTTAACGTAACCTTGTCCTGGGTGATTTGAATTTCTTGAGTTGAGGTTTTGTGCCTTAATTTGAGTGTGCTGAACCTTAGTGTGCTCCTAGACCAGTTACCGTATGTGTCAAACCTCCTTCATTGCAATGCAAACCACCAGAAAGATGTGGGGATACCATTGTGTGTTAGGCAGCAGTTGTGGGGAGAGAGAACAGATCAATAACCTGTCATTTCCCCATCCACAAACGTTATCTGATCAGAGTATCCCTGCATTTTTCTTCATAGTTTTGTTTTGGGGGTGGGGGTGGGGGGGGAAGAGTGGTGCCCAAGATATATTCACATATTCACTTCACGGCTGTGCCTGTGAAAGTTGCAGGACAAAATCTGAGAATCAATTTACACTTGATAAACAGTCTTGATGCATCTTAAGAAATGAAGTTTATTACCTCTGACATATGTCATTAAATTTGTTGTTTTGCAACAGTACAGTGCAATACACTTAATATATATTATTGTAACTTACAGAATATTTTCTTAAAAAAAAATTGTTCAAGAAGAGTCAAATAGTGAGATAGTGTTCATGGACCGTTCAGGAATCTGATGGTGGAGAGGAAGAAGCTGTTCCTAAAACGTTGAGTGTGTGTCTTCAGGCTCCTCTACCTCCACCCGATGGTAGTAATGAGAGGAGGTCATGTCCTGGATGGTAAGGGTCTTTCATGTAGCTGAGGTTTGTTCATTCACCTCCATAGATGCTGCCCGACCTGCTGGGTTCCTACAGTATTTTGTGTGTGTTACCCAATACAAGATCTCCTTCACCCACGTGCATCTTGCTAAGAATGACCAAACTCCAAAAGTTTAAAAATTTTAAAGTCAAAGTAAATTTAAAATCAAAGTACATAAACTTCACCATATACACCCAAGATTAAACAAAGAAACACAACAGACTGAGTGAAAAATCACAACCAATGTTCAAAACAATCTGTGCGAATACAACAGAAACAAACAAAATAATAATAATAATAAATAAATAAGCAATAAATACCAAGACCATGAGATAAAGAGTCCTTGAAAATGAGCAATAGATTGTGTGCAACACACATCAAAGTTGCTGGTGAATGCAGCAGGCCAAGCAGCATCACCAAGCTGCGTTCACCAGCAACTTTGATGTGATGTTGCTTGGCCTGCTGCGTTCACCAGCAACTTTGATGTGTGTTGCTTGGCCTGCTGCGTTCACCAGCAACTTTGATGTGTGTTGCTTGAATTTCCAGCATCTGCAGAATTCCTGTTGTTTGCTAATAGATTGTGTGAACATTTCAATGATGGGGCAAGTAAAGTTGAGTGAAGTTATCCCCTCTAGTTCAAGAGCGTGATGGTTGAGGGACCAACGATCTTAGTGGCCAATTAAAGCAATATTCGAAGTGATAAGGACAGATGATGGGCCAATTATACACATTCCTTTTTGCCTGGAGCGAGGTGGTGGTTTTGACACATGATCGGAGAAGTCATACCGCCATATTGTCCCTGGAGACCCAGGAAGATGAAGGGTATTTCCGATCTTCTGGTTCTAAGAAGATCCCATGTCACCACACAGTTATGGTTATGGACTCACTACAAGTTACTGTAGGATTGAGAAACAGTGAGGAGCACGTTCAGACAATGACTTGACCAATCACCCAACTCTTCTCATTCTATGCTTGAGCCAAATAACAGAATATGACTAGTATTGCTTTACTCCAACTAAGAATCGCCCATAGCAATGACTCATTGGATTATGCTTCCTCAGAAAGGAGACCAACAATTAAAACCCTACCTGACGAGTTGACCAAAAAAGTCACCGTAAGTGCGACTTCATAGAGAATCTCATTCTAAGACCAAAAGACAAAGAATTAGGCCACTTGGCCTATCGAGTCTGCTCCGCTATTCCATCATGGCTGATTTATTATCTCTCTCAACCCCATTCTTCTGCCTTCACCACGTAACCTTTAATGCCCGTACTAATCAAAAACCTATTGACCTCCACCTTAAATACAGTATACCCAATGACTTGGCCTCCACAGCCACCTGTGTCTATGAACTCCACAGATTCACCACTCTTTGGCTCAAGAAATTCCTCCTCACCTCTCTTCTAAAAGGACATCCCTAAGGCTGTTGCCCACACTAACCAGCATTGTAGGCAGGACCCCTACATGCCTTGATTGAGTGGATGTGGAGGATGTTCCCTATGGTGGGAGAGTCTGGGACCAGAGAACACTGCCTCAGAATAGAGGGGTGTCCTTTTAGAATAGAGATAAGGAAGAATTTCTTTAGCCAGAGATTGGTGAATCTATGGAAATCGTTGCCACAGGCAGCTGCGGAGGCCAAGTCATTGGGTATATTTAAGGCAGAGGTTGATAGATTCTTAATTAGTCAGGGCATGAAAGGATGCAGGGAGAAGGCAGGAGATTGGGACTGAGAGGGAACATGGATCAGCCATGATGAAATGGCATAGCAGACTTGATGGGCCAAATGGCCCAATTCTGCTCCTATATCTTACGGTCTTACATGCAGAACAAAAAGGCTTAAATGTGATCAGCGTGCTGCAGGTTGGCCAATCAGGACATCTTTATGGAGAGCCAAAAATTAGCTCGAGGACTTCCGACTTGAGAAAACATCAGGCACTCTAACCTCTGCTTATAGGCACAATTGCATTGCAATGGCTAACATCTGAGAGAGCAGATAGAGGCTGTGGTGGTGGAGAGAAAAATATTTAAACCAGCCTAGTGCTCATTTTGATAAGCAATGTGCAGAAGGAGCCTCTTGGCCATTTGGTCCCAGAATTTGAGTGTTACAGCAATTACAGTGCAGCAGCTAATGGGGTTAAATCAAAACACCTTTCTAGTCAGTCAGGTTTGCCTGAAAGGTGCATGGACCGTCTTGTTAACCCCAATCTAGCATTAGTTAAGTGTGAAGCTCAAAGTAATTATCAAAGTACATGTATGTCAGCATATACTACCAACAATAACCAACTTTAGTAAATACCAAAGAACAACGTGAATACTCAACGGCAAGCCTCACACGGACTCTCCACAACAATCAGTCATTGATCAGAGATCCAGCCATGGTGGGATTTATTTAGTGATAGAGCGCGGGATAGGCCCTTCTGGCCTGTTGAGTCGTCCTTCCCCAGCAACTCTTGACAAAGCCGAATAACTCTAACCTAGTGAAGGGGCAACTTACAGTCACCAGCTAACCAACCAGGGACATCTTTGGACTGGGGGAGGGAAGTGGAGCAGGCAGAAGAACCCCGCCACGGGGAGGACAACGCGGCGAGCTGCAATGGTGTCGTGCTACCCTGAAAAATTGACCAGGTGGTGGCACGGACTTGGCAATGGGAGTTGCAAGTAAAGACCGCACAGATGTAGACTGGAACGTAGGAGACTGAGAGGTGGTGTGACAGAGGTGTGCAAGAACATGAGGGGCACAGACAGGGTAAAAGCACATTGTGGTTTTCCCACCGGGGGGGGGGGGGTGGTGCTAAAAGCAAGAGGCCACAGGTCTGAGGCCAGTGGCAAAATGATTTCAAAGTGACATATGGGGGGAGCCACATCATGCAAAGGGCAATGAGCATGCGCTGGAAACAGCGGGCACATCAGCAACGCAAGTCATCAATCAGAAGTGCAGCGGGGCTTGGGAGACCCCTCGTGTAACGCCCAGGCTTTACGAGGCATTGGTCAGACCGCACCTGGAGTAGACTGTATCCAAGAGAGGATGGGCTGGCTTTGGGAGATGGTCCGGAGGAGTTCTATGAAAATGATCCTGGGAACGAAAGGGTTAACATGGGAAGCGTTTGATGGCTCTGGGCCAGTATTCACCAGAGTTTAGAAGAATGGGGGGGGGTAGAGGATCTCACTGAAACCTATCAGATATCGAAAGGCCCAGGGTGAACATGAACAGGATGTTTCCCATAGTGGTACAGTCTAGGACCAGAGGGCACAGCCTCAGAAGAGAGGGTTATCCCTTTAGAACAGGTGAAAAGAAATTTCTTTAGGCAGAGGGCAGTGAATGCATTGCCACAAACGGTTGTGGAGGCCAAGTCATTGTGCATATTTAAAGCGGACGTAGTTAAGATTCTCAATTGATCAGGGCAACAAAATTAAAGGGAAGAAGGCAGAACAGGGCTGAGGGGAAAAAAAATCAGGAGCAGATTTGATGGGCTGAATGGCTTAAAACGTAGGAGCAGATTTGCGGTCTTACATGGATAGGAGAGGTTTGGAGGGCTAGAGGCCAAAAGGTACATTCCACGCCCTATAACTCTATCGTGACGGTTCATTGAAATATTATAAGGAGTATCTCTCAGTCTAATCCTCATGGCCTCCGTAGGAACCACTGGATGGAGAGAAAAGATTTGAACATTGCCCTGAGGGAGCAATACATGGAGGAGGGACACAGAAACCTCCTCCATGCCTGCCCTTGGGAGTGTGCCAATCCTATATGCACAACCTGCAATGGGACAGTCCCATTGACGGATATCCTTCACTTTGATAAGCATTACAAAAAAAAAGTGCAATTTTTTCAAAATATAAAAGACGGCTCTTTATGCAGTGATAGTTTACACAGGGTGTTTCTGGGAAACCAGCTCTACTGAAGTGCTGCTAACAGCTGTGTTTAATTCTGCCTGGGGTGCGTAGTTTTAAGATTTACTACTTAAAAAAAAATATGCTCCACTGCAATGTATAATTGTGTTGGGCGATTTGCCTGCAGACAGGGAGGAGACCACAATATTAATTCTGAGCAGCTGACACTGGCTTCTCCCTCGTGCTCGCTCATTAACATAATGCATGGAAAAACATTCCAGGCTGCCGAGGGAACTCGAAGCACAAAGAATGTTATTGGCAGGGAGACCAGTCCATTCAGCCCACTCAAGCTGTGCTAACCCACCAGCATAAAATGCCCCATATTTAGGACAGTCAGGATGGCAGATTGCAATCTACCGTCACATCCAGTGTTTTGCATGTCTAGGACAAAGAAGCGGGCAGAGATACCCACTCAGCAAACTGTACTTTACAAAAACTCCCTTCTGGACAGTGCTATAGGGCTATCAAAACAAAAACTTCATATCATCTTCAAAGTTTCTTCCCCCGGGCAGTTAATCTGACCACCCATTCTAGCTAGCCGCACCCCCTCCCACCTCCACTACTTAAAACCTCAGTCACTGCACTGTAAACATTTTAAAATCAATGTTTACAACAAAGTTTACATCATAAATACATGGTGGTATTTATGCGCATTTTATTCCCCATCAACGCTGCTAGGTTTTATCTTATACAATTCTTTATAATTGTTGAATGTTATTTTTTGTTGTGCATCATGTCAGCACACCACAGCCTGATTCTAGTTCAGTGCACTGTGCAATGATCTGATCTATATTAAGGGTCTACAAGACAAGCTCGTCACTGTATCTCGGTACATTTTATTACTTGAAGATACAGCGCGGAGACGGCCCTTCAAGGCCACACGGCCCCAGCAATCGCCCTCATCACAGAACAATTTACAACGACCATTTGAGCTGGCAACCGGTATGTCTCTGGACTGCGAGAGGAAAGCGGTGAAAACCCATGCATTCCAACAGTGGCTACGCCTAGACTCAGAGTCGTAGAAAAGTACAGCACAGAAGCAGGCCCTTCAGCCCATCTAGTCGACACAGAACCATTTAACCAGCCTACTCCTCACAGATGACAGTAGAATTGAACTCCAACGCCCTGAGCCATAATAGCATCACGCTGACTGCTATGCTACTGTGGCGCAGTGACAATAGGGCAATATTTATCCACAAAATACCCGATGCTGGAGTGCTACCTGTGTGGGACTCCCAACAAGGGTTTCTGGATGGTCATTAAGGGTGGCCACTTGGACGCGCGGGTGCCACGGCAGCAGAGCAGTTGGCGCGATGCCATTTTAGCTCAGGCTGCTGAAGTTTGGAGTTCAATGCCAACGGTGCCTGGAAGAAGTTTGTACGCCTTTCCCGTGAGCGCGTGGGTGTCCTCTCACAGCCCAAAGACGTACTAGTCAGTAGGGTAATTGGTCATTGTAAATTGTCCAGCGATTAGGCTAGGGTTAAATTGGGGGTCGCCAGGCAGCACGGCTAATATGGCGGAAAGACCTGTCCCACGCTGTAACTCTAAATAAAACAAGTAATAAACAAACCAATATTCTTTCAAGTAAAGGATTCTTTTTGGTAATTGCCTTAAACATAGTCTCCATTAAATTGGTTCTGTTTATTCCTACTTTCCTGGCTCAACTTTTAAAACAATTCGATTTCATTCTTCCTATTAGAGAAGGGCATACGCACGAAGGAGAAAGCCTGGCATGATCTGTCACCTCCATTGCTGTCAAGTGGAGTTCATGCTGTTAGCTGTAACAGCCTCTGCACAGAACCGTAGTAATTTTATGTCTTGCACTGTACTGCTGCCTCAAAAAAAATTTGTGACCTATGTGACTGATGATAAAATAAGACTTTTACACAGTACAGCAATTCTTTCCTTTAATTCATCACACCCATGCTTGCTATTCAACTGGGGCATTGTAATTATGTATTATGTAAATAATATTATTTTTATCCAACTTAGCTATTAATTCATATACACTACCATGCAAGTCATGGGTATAAAAGTCTTAGTCACCCTAGCTCATATATGTAATGTGGGAGGAAACCAGAGCACCCAGAGAAAACCCACACAGTCACAGGGAGAATGGACAAACACTACAGAAATTGGCACTGGAACGCTACCATGCCACCTAGTTAAACCGTTATCCAACACCACACCAATGAAATGCATCATTCTGTGCCAAAACAAATCTGCGAGGATTGTGCTGGGCAGCCGGCAAGTCTGTCGCCATGCTCCCGGCGGCAACACAGCACGCCCACAATTCACTAATCCTGACCCGTATGTCTTTGAAATGTGGGAAGAAAGCAGAGCACCTGGGGGAAATCTAAGCGGTCACGGGAGAACGTACAAACTCCTTACAGACAGCGGTGGCAATTGAATTGTCAATGCCTGTGATCAAATGTCCCAGTTCACCTCTGAGGAGCATTGAGCACCATCTTGCCACCAAATCAAAAAATATTTTATTTTATCGGCAGCTGGGGTAGAGAGCTGAATTAAATTGAATATTAAAGAATGGAAACAGAAAGGAGGACAGAGAGAGAGAGATTGGCAAGCAAAGGAATGAGTTTCACACTATATGTAGAATACATCATCTCATTAAAAAGTGTGATCCGCCAGAAAAAGCAGGAACTCCCAGTGGCCACCCATTTCAATTCTACTTCCCATTCCCATATGAGAGTCCATGGCCTCCTCTAGACCACACTCCGATTATAGGAGCAACCCCTTATATTCCGTCTGGGTAGCCTCCAACCTGACGGCATGAACATCGATTTCTCAAACTTCCAGTAATGTCCATACCCCTCCCCACCATTCCCCATTCCCATTTCTCTTTCTCACCTTATCTCCTTACCTGCCCATGACCTCCCTCTGGTGCTCCTCCCGCTTCCCTTTCTTCCACGGTTTTCTGCCCTCTCCTATCAGAACCTCCCTTCTCCAGCCCGTTATCTCTTTCACCAATCAACTTCCCAGCTCTTTATTTCACCCCTCCCCTCCCAGTTTCACCTATCACCTACTACCTTGTACTTCATCCTCCCCTCTCCCCACCTTCTTACTCTGACTTCTCATCTTTTTTTTTCTCCAGTCCTGATGAAGGTTCTCGGCCCAAAACGTCGACTGTTTACTCTTTTCCATTGATGCTGCCTGGCCTGCCGAGTTCCTCCAGCATTTTGTGTGTGTCATTAAGAAGTGCCTTGTTCACTGGGAGTTCATTTGGGCCACTGAGAAGACGGATAGTCCTTCCCCAGAGCAGTCCAGGTGAGTCTAGTCTTACTGCCTCTCTTCCTCAACATCTGTACATCTGATCTTTACTTTGCTGAGCTCATTAAGTGATCTGGACAAGATTCCTCGTGACATCTGGCTGTCAGCTGCTTCCCCTGGGCACCGTGACCAGGCACCTCAGCAACTTTGCCTACCAACTCAGACGACCCACACGGCTACACACGGCCAGCCAAAGGCCTACAGCACTGAAAGGGCTCCCTTCATGCAGAGCTGGGCTGAGGGGTGACAGGTTAAGAGTTCATTCCAGAAAACCGTGAAGTGATTCACTTTTGAAACTCAAGTTTGAAGGCAGATTGCAGGGTTAACGGCAGGATTCCTGGCAACGTGGAGGGGGCGGGGGATCTTGGGGTTCACATCCGTAGATCCGTTGATAGTGTTATGAAAGCGTAGGTGTTTCTGGTCTTCATTAGTCGGAGGATGGAATTTATTTATTTTATTTAGAGATGCAGTGTGGAATCAGCCCTTCTGGAGCCGCACCACCCAGTGCTCCCCAACAACCCTAATTTATCCCCACCCTAATCGTGGGACAATTAACCTAGCCAATACGTCTTTAAGAGGAAACCAGAAGGCCTGGAGAAAACATGCAGTTCATGGGGAGGATATACAACATCTCCTTACAGAGGACACTGGAACTGAAACCTGGCGCCCCGTGCTGTACCAGCGTCACGCTAACCGCTACACTACCGTGTGGCTGCCATTCAAGAGCTATGAGACAAGATTGCAGCATTATAAAACTCTAGTTAGACCACACTCGGAATATTGTGCTCGGCTGTGGAGGCCTCATAGGAAGGACGGGGAAGTTTCAGAGAGAGGGTGCACTGGAGGTTTACTAGGATGCTGCCTGGATTAGAGAAACTGTCTTACGAGGAAAGGTTGAGCAAGCTGGGGCTTTTCTCTTTGGAGCAAAAGAGGATGAGAGGTGGTTTGATTG